>NW_026516319.1:0-141680 GCF_025602895.1 Polychytrium aggregatum | reverse complement strand
ATGAAGGGCGGTACGAATGACGGAGAAGCGGGCTGCAGTGTTGGTGGCGAAGGAGAGAGTCGGAGCGTGAGCAGTGACAATAAAGTGAACTTCGACCTGGCCCAGAACCAAGCTTTACAAAACAACGGAGTAACAAAACGCAATTAACCCCGATCTTGGAAGTACTCGAGTGCGTGGGCAGGCGGGGAGACTATCGTTGCTTGAGCAGGCGCCTGTATCGACGAGACGAGCTCCGCGAAAGCCAGTACTTGATGACGGTCGGGAGCGAGAGGCCGGTCTTTTTGACAAAATGGAGACACCACACAACCAGCAGCGCACTCTCGACCACCGTCCAGAGCGAAACAGTGTCCTTCAGGAACCAGCTGCTCCAGAGCGAGCTGTCGAGCAGGCTCGACAGTGCCTGGGCAGCGGGGCTTTGATGGACCAGATCGGTGGTGCGGCGACGGACAAACTCGATGAGCCTGGAAAAACTTGGGAGATGGACGCTGACATTATGGAACAGGATCCGCGCCAGGAACCTGACGAGACCAGGGCGAGGGCGAGGGGCCGAGCTTGAGGTTTCGTTGCCGGAGGAAGAGGTCAGGCTTCCGAGTCGAGTCACCGTGAGGGAGGCGGGCGGTATGTCGGGTCGATGGAGGGGGACGCGCAGGGCGGTTGATTCGGGTTGAGCAGCACCAAAGGGAGAGAGCACACGCGGTGAGGAGATGATTAAAAGTGGATCGAGGGGATGGGGCAGACCAATAGGAACTAGACCCATTGGGAACAGACCCACTGGGGACAGACCCGTTGGGAACAGACCCATTGGGAGCAGCACAAGCATACAGAATGATCTGTCATGGGCGCACGAGCGCGAAATGCATCCAGAGGCTGTGTCTGCAACCCAAACGGTTGCCAACGCAAGCAACCCGACGGACGAGCAAGCCAGACTGATGCGCATCACAGGCTGGGTGCATGAGCGACCATGCGTCGAGGCCGCATCCAACAGGCCCGTGCATGACCGGTCCTGGTCTTGGCAGCACGCGCGGACACACAGAGCGACTTACTTGTCCGAGGGGAGCGGCTCTGATGCTGGAGGCTGGGCAGCAGACATGCGTTCCGGCTCGACTTTCCGGGCTGGGATGGCGGTGTCGTTAAAGGCCGATGCCAGCCAGCTCATCGAATGGAGATACCGTCGTAGTCGCGGGATCGAAGAGCGACGAGCAGGCGACTCGTCCAGGCTGGCACTCGCCAGGGGTTGCGGCAGAGGACTTGACCAAGCACGGTGATGGTGCCTGGGTGCGGGTGGCGAGGTATTCGAGTTTCGGCGAGTGACACTCAGTGAGGCCGAAGCCGACCTCCGCAGAACAGGGATCCGCGAAGGCACTTCCCGGGTACTTGGTGCTGACGGCTTGGGCCTCGGCAGGCCGCGAGCACCAACAGCCCGTAGCAGTGATGTCGAGACGGGGAGTTTGGTTGCGGCGAGCGAATGCAAACACGGCAGACTCTGGTACTGAAGCAGCGGCGGTGCGGCAAGCATGGGTGGGGCGAGCGACTTGGGCCTGCGATGCCGGGCGACGGAGGCAGCCGGTTTGCAGAACGAGGCAGACGAGGACTTGGAATCGGCGGATGAGGCCGGGCCGAGTAGTGGTTGCAGCACTTTGACGCGCCCTTTGGAGAGGGAGGGGTGGTGCTGCGTCGGCTGGGAACGGGCGACCTGCGCGGCGAACCGATGGTGGAGGGCGGAGATGGGATACGGGGCCGCTGGGAGGTGGTCGATGAGCGTTTGGATGAGACCGAGGTGCGACCCGATGAAGGGGGAAGGGGTGGCGGGGATGGGGCTGGCATGGAACAGGATGGCCAGGACGGTTCAGGGCAGTCGAGCAGGAGGCCGGAGGGACCGGGCGACGGAAGCGAGCGCGGAAGCAACTCGGGGGATGCAGGAGCTTATCGAGGGAGGAAGGGGGAGCTGTTCAGAGCAGCAGCAGCAAGAGCAGCAGCAAGAGCCAAGGGAATCCGAGTGGGAAGCAGCGACGAGGGCAGAGGGGAACCGCGAATACGAACTGCAACCGCAAAGGCAAATGGCAAATCACGAATGCAAAAACGCAGACATGAGGGCAGCGCCAATCAGCGTGCTGCTGGCCGGCAGAGCCGTTCTGCCGAACAAGGCGACACCGCGCCAGAGTCGCTGTGTGTGGGGCTTGCACGTGCGCGTGACCCGGGTGCCGCCGCACACATGACCGGCTGCGCACGAGCCGCCCCGGCTTTGGCTGCGCGCGGCTCGAGCGAAACGCGGCGGATCTGGTTGCTGGTCCTTGATCAAGTTCGACCAAGTTCGGTCAGGCTCGGTCTGGATTCACTGGATTCGCTGGATACGTCTGGATTCACTGGATTCACTGGGCTCTCTGGATACGGTCTGGGTTACATTGGACCACATCATCAGCGCCACAAAGTCGACTGGCCACATTCCGCTGGAATTACTGACCCTCGTTCCATCAAACTCCATCTCTGGCAACGCTCATGGCTCCGACACCGATCTCAGTTGTTCGCCTGTCGTCCCGGCCGCTCGTTCACACCGCGACCGCCCGGCGCGGCCTCGCCGATGTGCCGGTGAAGGCCAAGGCTGCCCCTCGATTCGGCAAAGTGACCCTCTCCGGCATTCAGCCGACGGGCATCCCGCACCTCGGCAACTATCTCGGCGCCCTCCAGAACTGGGCCCGCATCCAGCACGACAAGACCGATCCCGACCAGCGATATTTCTACATGGCAGCCGATCTGCATGCCATCACGGTCCCGCAGAACCCAAAGGATCTCCACCGCCAAATCGAGGATGCCATGATTGCCATCCTGGCCTGCGGAATCGATCCAAAAAAGTCGGTTCTGTTCCAGCAGTCGATGGTATGCTGAGACTCGTCTGTGGCTCTACCGAAAGCCCCGGCCCTGCTGGAGTGTCTGTCCATGGTCGCCAGATTGGCTGGACTTGCCAGCAGCATCATGGCGGTCTCGAGCACAGGCACACAAAGTCCCAACAGCACGCCGGTGTGCGAGGATAGGGCAATCCCCAGCTCCGTCATGTTCATCGTCCCAACTCGATTGCTCCGCCACGCAGATCCCACAGCACTCGGAGCTCGCCTGGATCATGTTCTGCCGAACGCCGGTTGGATGGTTGAGCCGCATGCATCAGTGGAAGGTAGCTGCTCTGGTGGAGTCGCCTGCAGTAGAGCATACCCCGTCTCGATCCGTCCTTTCAGTCCACCGTCGCAGCTTGGGGATGAATCCACAAATACTTACTTCCCCCTCGAACCACAAATGATCCTCAACGCCACAGTCCAAGCTCCAGGCTCTCCAGAAGGCATCGGGCTCGGCATCCCAGTCGCTCGCGGCGACAACGCTGTCGCTGGATGCTGTGGCTCCGACGAGCGGCGACGGTCCTGACCCCACTCAAGGGCTCTGTGTCGGATTATTCGCTTATCCGGTCCTGCAAGCGGCCGACATCCTGCTGTACAAGTATGGGTCGTGAGCAGGAGCGCGGGGCATTCGTGCTGCGTCATACTGCTGTGCAAATTCCATTGCCAGCATCGACGTAATCGATTGAAGCGACCAGAAGAGCGAGACTATGCTTGCTCGGATTTGCCATTTCTGCTGCGATCTGTGCTGTGCATGCGACTCATGCTACTGCTTTTGCGGCCTGTTTGGCTCCGGCCACTTGTAACTCCAGGGCCACCGAAGTGCCGGTTGGCGAGGATCAGGTGCAGCATCTGGAGCTGACCGCAGAGATTGCCCGTATCTTCAACAACAGCGCCAAGAAGGATCTGTTCCCGATCCCCAAGGCAGTGCTGCGTAAGTGAGTCGGCCGATGGTCGAGCAGATAGGCTGTGGGATGGGCCGCGGCTGATCGGGAATGGTATGCGAGCGACTCTTATCCGTGGACGGCTTGTGTTCTGTCGCCAAAGTGCCTGACTTGCGTCGTCTGCTTTGATTGCAACGCTGGACCATGACTTGCCGTGGATGATACCATCCCCCAACTGGGACGATATTCTCCTCCCTTGGCCTTCGATTGGCGGCCTGCATCCAGCAACGGCCGGCGCCAAGCGCATCATGTCTCTCAAGGACCCGCACTCCAAGATGTCAAAGTCCGATCCCAACGCCGGCTCGCGCATCAACATTGACGACACCCCCGAGCAAATCAGCAGCAAGATCAAGAAGGCCACTGTGGACTCGATCCGCGGCATCACCTACGACCCGGCAGGCCGTCCTGGGATTGCCAATTTGCTGAGCATCTACTGCTCGCTCCATCCGACCGAAACCGATCCGGTCGCCGTCGCCGAGCAGTTCCAGAGCCTGGGCAACGCCGAGTTCAAGAAAGCCGTGGCGGACGTGGTGATTGAATCCCTGACTCCGGTGCGAAACGAGATCGCACGGCTCCGGCACGATCGGACATTGCTGCACGAGCTGCTGCGGGAGGGTAACCAGGCAGCGACGGCAACGGCCGAGCGGACACTGACCGAGGTCAAGCGATCGGTCGGGCTGCTGCCGTGAGCGCAGATTACGCAACCGGCCGTCATGGAGAATCATGATGATCGGACAGGCAGGCGGGGCCTGGCGGAGCAGCGGAGCAGCGGGCCGGCCAAGTTCGGCCCGGCTGGGATCGTCCGAAGGCTTCACGGCAACCTGCGGAGTGGAGCAGAGAGGAAGGCGAGTGCGGGCCCCGTCGCCAGCCGCGCGGGAATGCTGCCCAGCAACGAAGCACACGGACGAATATATCTGGTCTGCCTGCCTTGAGCCCTCGCGACGACTGTTGGCTGCAAGCTGGGGTCTGGCGGGGTGGGTCGGTAAACAGAGCCGCCGTAACGCGGGCCAATGGGCAGCTGTGCAAGGGCTGGCGCGGGCGGCCAGCAAGGGGACCAGGGCGCGCACTCCTCGCCGGCATCTCGCCGGTCTCTCGCCGGCCTCTCGCTGTCCATGCGGTGCCCCCGACACAGACGCGGCGTGGCTCTTGTCTGTGTGGCCGTCGCTGCTGTCCCTGGTCGAACCTCTAACCTGGCTTGAGGGAGCGGCCTCATTCATCCGTCCAGCAGCGCCGAACCCGAGCGGCGGTGGTCAGCAGCAGCCAGCGCACCAGGCGACAGAGCCGGACGCAGAGAGTATCGGGAACCGGCATCGATCTGTCCCGCGCTTCTCTCGCCGCGAGCGATCGCCTCCCAGACCGGTCCCAGCCGGCGCCTGCCCTTTGATCGACGACATGCCCCCCAGGCAGCGAGAGACGAGAAGCGCCGGCGCTGCTGGTTGGATGCATCGCGGAAGGCAGCCCGCCGGCCGGTGGCGGGGAGATGACTTGGCTCTGACTCACCCCCCACAAACAGCAGCCCACACTCTGAGTGCATGCAGCCACGTGATAAGAGCCACAAGGCTGCACGCGCAGTACACGGGCGGGCACAGCGGCGCACAGAGCCGACTGTGGTCCCAGGGCAAACTGCCCCAAGCGCCGGTGCACTCCCAGGGTGACGCACCCACAGCTCCCGTGATACGCGGGTGAGTCATTCTCACGAACCGCTCTCTGGGTGGCCCGACGGCCGGCCTCGGGGTCGCCCTCGGGGTCGCCGAGAGCATTCTCCCAAGACAGGTCCAACAGAGCTTCTGTCCCGCCGAGGTCCTCTCGCCCAGCGCTGGCTCTGTTGGCCCCGGCGTTCTCGCGAGAATCATCGCCCTTCTCTGGCCGACAACCGCGAATCTGCTGGCCTGCTTTTGCCTGCAGGCTGAAACTTGCTGCCGAGCTTTTATGCCGTAGGCGCCTCGTTGCACCGCCTTTGGCGCACTCTCGCTGCTGCTCTCGCTCGCTCGCTCTCTCGCTCTGCCTGCACCGTCACCGTAACCCATCGCCATCCCCGTGGCAGACAAAAGGTCGTCTGGTGCCTGCGAAGGTCGCAAATTTACTTCCGCTGCTTTTTTTCCTCCTCGAGGGACTTGGCCCTCCCGCACCTCTGCGTTCCTCCACTCTGCTCTACTCTGTTCTACTCTGCTCTACTCTGCTCTGTCGACCCCATCCCCACTCTTTGCCTTCCAGCTTGGGTCTACGCGAGCGTTTCTTCGTCCCTGCCGCCGCTGTGCCTCCGCTTTGTACTGCCATAGCTTCCTAGCGACTTGCTCGTCATCATCGCTTTCCAGCCGACCTGCTCGTCATCATTGCACACTCATTATTCAATGAGCGCTGCTTCCTGTCGTAGTACCTTTGCTGTCTCGTCGCTTTTGTTTTATCAGTAGCAGCCTGTTTCTCTGGACACTCCGTTGAACCACTTGTGTCTGTTTCGCTGACCATCCCACCCAGCCCCACTCCACAACTCTGTCGGTCGCCTCCGCGCTTTACTGCCTTTGGGGGGCCCAAGTCACATCACCTTCCAGTACTCGCAAACCATCTCCCCGGAGAGGTTTCGCCACATCTGTAATTATCTGCTCTGTTCTGGCCATTTGCGTTTCCGCATTTGTTGCCTTTGTGTTTCGTCTCTAGTGATTGTAACCATTTATTGCTGGGGAAGGGTTGGCTGCCGTCGTTTTGTGGCCCGAGCCATCAATTTGGATCACGCATCCGATCCCCGCAGTGATCACTTGTCATTCCACCAGCAGCCTCTCTGCCGGTCCTCTGTCACTCTCTCATTTGCCCCAAGCCCGTTTCATTCAAAACTGCCAAACGCCTGTTCATCGACAGAGCACAACTCAGATCCATCTTGCCGGCTCCAACTGGACCTGGAACCCAGAACGTTTACAATCATACTTCCTGCTTCACCCCCCGAGCGTTTGACCCACCCAACTGCTCCCCAGCTTGCTCCCATCTACTCTTTGGCCTGTATGTCATCAGATTCGTTTGCTCCGTCGTCGTCCCCTCCCTTTGCTTCGTCTCATGATCGCCGCTGCTCCTCGCCTCCGCCGCCTCCTGCCCTTGTGTCGGGCCGGCCCTATCATGATCTGCCCAACACACTTCCGCCGCTGCATTTGTGCAATCCCTTCAAGAAGCACTTTCCCCCGGCCTCCCCGCGATTTCACAGCATGCAGAAGCCCCAGTCTGGCGGTGATCCTTTCTTTGTAAACCGCAGCTACGAGCTGGTGCCGAGGCCGCCGAGCTGGGACGATCCCCTCATATCCCACGATCTGTTCCATCTGCACCAAGATCCCGCAAAACCTGAGCACCGCGCTGGCCCACGCGAAGACGAGTACGAGCACGCCCTGATTCTGGCGCGGATGGCCTCCAATCCGGTCGATGCTGCACTCCCGTCCTCGTTTCCACTCGCCCAGGTGTCAGTAATGAGCCTGGGCTGCTCAAGCTCGATGCCGCCGGGTGGGATTCCCAGCAAATCGCCTGCAGACACTCTCTCGGCCAGCCAAAGCGTCCATAGCGGCCGCTCCTCCGATTCGGCACCAAGATCGTCCCACAGCCCCACAGAAGCTCCTGTCGTCCCAGGCGGCCAGGGTGCGCTGAACATGACCCAGTCCCAGCCCGCGGCTCCGTCGAAAGGCAGTCACTCGACACGGAGAGCGCCCAGATCAACCCGGGACAGCTCAAGTCCAACCGATGCCAATCCGCCTCTGCCTTCCTCCTCCTCGAATCGCATGTCCGTCGACCTCAAGTCTGTCTCGGTCGAGATGACTGGCCCGGCCGCAGCGCTGAGCGGCCGCTTCTCCAGCTCTTCTGCATCACCGCCTCCACCGGCAACAACAGCTGGGGACCGCAACCACCTGAAGCGGATAAAGAACACCGAGTCCGCACGCCGATCGCGGCTGAAGAAGGCACAGAAAATCGAAGGGCTGCATACATCGATTTCGCACTTCAGCAAGGAGAATACGCAGCTGGTCACCCGGATCGCCACCCTCGAGAGTGAAAAGAATGCTTGGCAGGATCGAGAGCCCGAGCTCAAGCTGCAGATCAACGAACTGGAAAGGCGACTCGAGACGCTGAGGGGCATCATCATCGGCAAACTGGCATCGCGCTCAGGACCGGCCCCTGCACCTGCCTCCAAATCGTCGACCTCGCTGGGCACCCTGCAGCTGCTGCTCAAGGTCGAGAGCACCATGGAGGAGCAGCAATAACCGCTCGGCCGTCGTCACTACGCCAGCGCCAGGGTGACCCAGTCAGCAAGCGGCACGATATTTTTTGTCGAGTGTCGATGAACTGCGTCATCTTGGGAAGTTGCAGCGCCATTGCGAGTCGCTGACACTCACCGTTCGCACCCTCGTCTCCATATCCCCAGGCGCACTTCCCTTGCAGCTTCCGGCACATGTTTATTTGCTCTCTCTCTCTCTCTCTCTCTCTCTCTCTCTCTCTCTTTTTGGGTTTCATCAGCGACATATCAGTCTGCTTCAATCTGAGATGATGGATGGCAGAACTTGATGCGTTGCTTTCGTGAGCGAGTGGGCTTGCCAAGAGGATAGAAACTCGTCACTCTGTTGTCATCTCCGAGTGTCGGCAGCTGCTCCCTTATTCACATCCTTGGGGGCCTCTCTTGCCCCATTCGTTGCTCCCATGATCTGTTCCTACTCTCCTTTACTGATCCCTTGTTTGGCCTATCCCTCCTCGCTCCCTCCGTTTGTCGCCCTCCCTCTCCGTTTCTCTCACTCCGCCACCCTTTCAAATGAGTTTATGGCTCGTCAGAGCAACGTGCCACTTCCTGCTCTCCCTACCAAAGCGGCTGACTCCTTCCGCAAGACCGAAATGCACTCCAATATGCCTGTGATTCTTCCTCGCTCCATTCTGCCCACAGTCCTGCTTGTATGCGGCCCTCCCAATCTGTCGCCGAAGAGGGAAAGGCAGTGGCAGGCTATACCAACGAAACAGATCTGGAGATTGCTTGTCCGCCCTTGAGCGCACCACTTGTGTTCACCATCCATGAACTATGGATCGCAAGGGGACCAAGTCAACTGACTGGTGGGGACGAGCAGCGAGCCATTGGTGCCATGTGGAGAGGAGCGGATGGTGCTGCCGAGTCAGATGCACAGAGGCCCACACCACTCAGAGCCGGCCAGAGTGCGAGCGATCGAGGTGAGGGTGCAAAGGCGGAGGGGAGGGAGAAAGCGAGAGCGGCGGGACCGTGGGAAACGGCGTGGGACCAGGCCGCCGACAAGACACCGTGACGCAACCATGACATGGCGAGCTCGAACCCTCCGACCTCCAGACGACGCGCAGATCAGTCGTGCTCTTTGCCGCGAGGGATACTCGGCCAGAGATCAAAGGGGTGGCGGGGGGGCCGGATGGCTGACACGATCGATCCGTCTGGAGCGAGGGGGCAAAGGGGAAGGCGGCCCACAGCCGTTTCAGTCGGCAAAGCCGGAGCGAATGTCTGCTCCGGCCCTATGCCGGCAAAGAATGCCCGTATGGGACAGCAGACCGCCACGTCAGAGGCCATCGATCATCTCTGACTCAGAGGAGCGTGGAGGGCCCTTGATTGAGCAGCAGCCTGGCAGACAGGCAGGCGGGCTGAGGCAGACAGACGAGTGCTGGCTTGGCCACGGGGTGGATCGGCGGTGCATCCTGTGTCAGAGGGAGCAAACAAATGCATGGGCAACTGGTCGAGTGGATGAGCGTAAGGGTGGGGGAGGACGACGGCAGGCAAAACGGAACGCATGCGGGATGCGAATCCGTTGTCGTTCGTCGCCGTCGCCGCAGTGCATGCTCAAGTGCGCTTGCCCCGCGCTGGATACGGCCCGGCTCTGAATCGAGATGCATGAATGCGTACATAGACTCTCGCGGTAGCATCTGCGATTTGAGTCGATGATGTCTTTGCTCCTCCAAGCAACAGATGCGACGCACGCTGCCACAGTGGATGCAGGCGATTTGGTCGATGCAGCTGAAGCATCCCAGTACTTCGTCGTTCCCACCAGCGACATTGGCACGGCCAGGTGGAAGCCGATCACCACCCATAGGGTCGATTTTGTGCACTCGATTCCGTGACGCTCAAGAATAAGCCGCCAACTACCTGCGGCGATAGCAGTGGAGATAGCAGTGGCAATATCAGTGCCGACGATGAACTTATGAGCGGCCGATAGAATGCATGAGATGCGGGCTGCGTTGCTGATCCGCTGTCCCTCCAGACATGACCGCCCACAGGCCCAGCTCGCACGCACGACGTGAGATGCCACTAACACTCTCGGGCAACAAGCCCAGCGCTTCTCGATGCGCACCATGTCGCTGGTGCTGGTCGGCCGCGAGGAACTCGGATGATCTGGTGCTGTGTCCCTCCTGCCACAACGCGCTCGATTTCATTTTCAGGTGCAATCTGGGTGCGGTCGAGCAATCCTTTGCCTCCTTCGCTGCTGCCTCTGCTGCCTCTGCTGCCTCTGCTGCCTCTGCTGCCTCTGCTGCCTCTGCTGCCTCTGCTGCCTCGCTCGTCGCTGGACCGATATCTAGGATTGGCCTCATCGTGCCGCTCAGGGCTGCGCCCATATCTGCAAGTAGCTCCATCCAGGCAAGCAGTCATCTAACCAAGCCTCCGGCCAAGCAAGCAGTCTTCACCTGGGCAAAGCATCGATGGCGATCTGTTTCTGATTTCTGTCTTGTCCACTCGCAGTGTTCGCCTGGTCTTTTCTGGAAGAAGTTTCGCCAATCCGACTGGCTGTCGCCCGCTCGACCTCGTCAGTCCCACCCGATCCTTGCCCTCCACCTCCTTCGGTCGATCCCAAATGTCCTCGTCTCCTGTCGCATCCATCTCCTCAGCGCTCAAGAACATGGGCTGGCTCGGCGCCATTCTCTCACTCCCAGCGGCCGTTGTCCTCTGGATCATTGTCCGCTCTCCCTTGGCCAGGCGCACGACCGTCTCGGATAAGCCGGTAAGTGCAGGTCTTTTGCTTGATACAAGTCGGCTCGGCGACCTGTCCATATCCATCCTGCTGGCTGCGATGCTCCAGCGGGGCGGTACGCTCGGCCCTCTCTCCTCCATATCCAGCTCCATCATCCGTTTCCCCCCTTTCGATCGTATCCTGATTTCTCAATCTGTGGCCTGGTCTCCGCGTCCCATCAGCTCACCCTCTCTTGGCCACCCCTGCAAAGCTTAGCGTGCACCTACGGATCCCCCGCTAACGGATCCCCGCCCCATGTCTTATCTGTGCCGCCCTTGCCCCGGAGCAGCAACGGGTCGTGATCATCGGTGCAAGCAGCGGAATCGGATGCCAGCTTGCCAAGGACTATGCCCAGCGCGGCGCTCGACTCATCTTGGTTGCCCGACGCAGCGAGATGCTGAAGCAGGTGGTGGACGAGTGCCAGCAGCTCAACGCCGCTTGTGAGTGCTCATACGTCGTCGCTGACATTACCTCCGAGGCCGATGTGTCCCGGTGCGCCCAACGCTCGACCGAAATCCTGGGCGGCATCGATGTACTGGTGCTGTGTTCGGGTGTCCTATCGATCAGACCGTTCGACCAGCTCTGCGGGCCGATGAGCTCCAAGGAGCTGGAGCGAGTCCAGAATGGCGGCGCCTCGGAATCGTATCAGCTCATCGACATGATCTTCAAGACCAATGTCTATGGCCCCATCCTCTGTACCAAGTACTTTCTGCCGGAGCTTGTCAAGTCCAAGGGGCAGATTGTCGTGGTGGGCTCGCTGGCCGGCACTGTGGCTGCTCCGACGGTAGGTTTGGCTGTGCTTGCTGTGGCTTGCTGTGGGTGTCGGCTATCCACCATCGCTTGCGGATGCTTTTTTGTCTTCTCTGGCCGTATCGTTTGTTGCTTTCCACGGTCTGCCCTCGACGGTTTCTGTCGCTCTGATTGACCCTTTCGTTTCGCAGCGATCGCTCTATGCCTCTACAAAGTTTGCACTCATGGGATTCTTCAACGCCCTGCGGATCGAGTATGGCCACCGAGGTGTTGCCGTAACGATTGTCTTGCCTGGCAGCGTGCGGACGGATCTGCGTCGCTCTGCCCTGGACTCGCCCACCGCCGAAAGGCAAATGAACTTTGTTTCGCCCACGGCCATCCCCGTCACACGCTGCAGCGAGGAAATCCTGCTGGCTGCCGATCGCCGCGAACGGGAGCGATATATCCCTGCCAAGTACTGGTTTGCGGCCCTGGTACACTTTTTCTTTCCCGCGATCGTCGACGGATTTGCGGCCAAAAAGTACGGCTTTGTCAACTAGACCAGGGACTGACAATGAATGAGCGCAACAGCAGAGAAGTCAGAGCATCATCAGTCTCCCTCCCCACCGAGCGCCCCCTTCCACTCCTTCTGTCTGTCAAGCACCCATCGTTGGTCCTGGATATGGCCCTCGGCCTCCAGCCCTCATATTTTTTGTGCGGATCTACCGCAGCACTCGAAGCCTTGTTTCTACGGATGCAGGTACCTGCTTGCCAATCTTGTTCTGGTGCTTTGGAAGCAAGCAAGTTCACTACTCCTTGGTTCCCAGTCTGCCAAGCCTTAATACTTTCTGATCGTCGGCTCACCGGTAGCATCGTGAGCGATCCGGAGTGGTGCACTTCCCTCAATTACTCTATATACACTCTATGCGATGTACCCCCCTGAGAATACAGCTCTTACAAGAAGTAATGGCCGCGAACACCCTGTTGGTTTCAGAATGACATCGCATGTATTCGGCGGCTGGTTGGAATGTCCATGACCTCCAGGGGGTGTTGCAAAATGAAGTTATCGAACGCACTGTACATATGATATGCACGTGTATTCATGGAGCCAGGCGTTACTGAACCACCGGCCTCAGAACCAGGATGCTACGCTTCATTTTGCAAAGCTTCGTAGGCGCCGTTGTTTGAGTGGACGATACAAACGTCCATGGGCACCATTTGCAGGGAGCTTTGCTCTCCCCCGTCCTCCTGTCTCTGCTTCAGCAGACCACAAAATCAACTCAAATCACACCAATAGAGCGGGGAGGGAAGGAATGAAGCCAGCGAGAGATCGAAAGGGGGGGGGAGAGGGAGAATGAGAAACACAAAGCTGTGGCAGTTGCATGAGGCCATGGCATGCCGATGACCGTGTAGGTCCACTACAAATGCTAAATGGATCAGCCGGGGATCCAAGCGGATGTACTCGCAAAGGGCTGAGGAGAGGGGAGGGGAGGGGCGTATCTGCACTGAGGATTAAGCAGCCCCAGGTTGTCGATGAGAAGATACAGACCAAAAAAAAAAAAAAAAAACAATCGAGGAAAATAAAGTGTGGGAGGATCGGAGAGGGTGTG
The DNA here is from genome assembly GCF_025602895.1 of Polychytrium aggregatum. Lineage (NCBI taxonomy): Eukaryota > Fungi > Chytridiomycota > Chytridiomycetes > Polychytriales > Polychytrium > Polychytrium aggregatum. Next base: position 128,544 of record NW_026516319.1, on the reverse strand, counting down.
GGAGGAAAGAGGGGCAGAAGGAGGGAGGAAAGAGCGACCAGCGGCACGCAGCACGCAACGATGCAAGATGTAGTGCCCAGCGAGAGTCAGAGCAAGCACCGGCACTACAATACTCGACAAGCCTTGCTGGCGGAGCTTCTGTCGGAGCTGATTTGGGAGGAGGGGGTGGGGGAAGCGCAAGCGCGATATGCATATCGTAGTTGCAAAAGGAGGGGAGGGAGAAATAACAGAAGCAAGGACGGAAACGCCAAAGGGTGGGAGAAGATCCGGACGAGGGCACCGATAGATGAAGGAGTTTGGAGTTGGGCGTTACTGCGACAGTCGATCAGGCGCTGGAGGGGAGGGTGGCAAGAAATCGCAACCCAAGATCCATAGGAGCCTCATCAGTCACGGGTTCGAGTGGCATGATGTACATGACTGTCCAGCCCTTCCCCGAGCTTGCATGATGGTGTGCAAGGGCCTACCGGGGCGGAGAGGCAATGAACGATGCGTCGTTTGCCGTGTTTGGGAGGGCGCCAGGCGAGCTTGGGGAGTTTGGCGAGAGAGGCAGACGGGCGCTGGGCAGCACCACGATCTTCTCTGTCGATGCCATGTCGAGCGGCCCGATCACAGCGTCGGCTTGGATGGCTGCTTCGGCGGCGGTCGCATCGTCGGTAAGCGCGCTGCCCGCCGGATCCGCAAGTTCCTCAGCCACTGCATCCATTTCATTCTCGAGGGCGGTCTCTGCCAGAGAAGCTTCGGATATAGTCGTACGGATCTCGGACTCGACGTATTCGATGCTTGTCAATGGGCCGCCGTGGTCTCTGGTCTCGACAGCGGCTGTGTGTGGCAAGGCGGGCGCCTGGTGCCTGAGACGAGGGCCCTGTCCTTCAACGCCGGTGTCGTGATTGGGTGCGGGAGATGCAAGGTCCGTATCCTGGCTCCAGTCCCATGATGCGCCTGGACAGGGGACATACCCCTGCCACTCCTGCCTCGTGGCAGCCAGGCCAGCAAAGCACCACTCGAGCTCCTGGTCCCAGCCAGAGACCACCGGCTCGATGTACCACGACGCATCTTTCTTCCGCCGGGGTGCAGCCAGGGTCGGCGGCGGGATCCGGCTGTTCAGTGCTTGGCGGATCATCCCGCGCTGCCGATTCGAAAAAATGCCCCGGTCGCTGCGGCTGGCAGCGCCCCGCTTGAACTCGCCCAGCCGGCTGGATCGAGAGAGGGCGGCGACCGGGGAATCTTGAGCCGGGTTGACATGGAGTTTTGCTTTCTTTGAAGGACGCAAGGACGCGAGCGACGGCGAGGGCAGGATCGGGCCGGACGATGCTGCCGAGACTGGCTCAGGTGTCAGCAGCGGCAGGGTCGGCTGGAGTGTCGGCGACGACGTTGGCGAGGGCGGGTGCAGAGACGGTCGCTGCTTGGTGGCGAGGGCTTGGGAAAGCACCTCGTCCCGGTTTCCGGGCGTGCTTGGTTTTGGATGAGCAGCAGCGGGTGGCAGCGGCAGCGGGAGGACCATGGGGATGATCAAAGACTGGTGAACGAGCCGACAACAGAGCAGAAAGCGGTCAGTGGAGAGCGGGGAGTGGTCAGCAGCAGGTAGCGACAGATCAGTAGCAGGAGGGAGATTGGTCCATGCGTATGAGAGAGCTGCAGACATCAGAGATCGGCGACAGAAACGCCAGAGGTGAGAGCAGTGTCGCTGAGAAGCAGCCTCGCCACCATGCCGAAACACCAGCAACGACTCGCCGGACCGCACTGCCCAAGGCCGACGCTGGCGAGCAGGATGGGGAGCGCTGGATACACACACCGGTAACAGATCGACAGAGACCACGAGATGGACGGTAGACCGATGGAAAGCGGGACGGGAGAGCAGGCCGGCAAAGGTTTCAGGGAGGCAGGCGGGGTGGAACTTGGCGGATGCGGCTGTGGCGGGAGTCTTGCTTCTTCGTTTTTCGACGGCAGACACAACAAGTAAGCGACCCCGTCGGGCGACTGCGAGGCAACGTGCGATTGGGGCGAGATGCAGCGGGCGAGAGGCAGCGGGAGATGCAGCGGGCGGAAGCCGACGCAGATGCGGGCTCTGGAGGTTGTTCGTCGGCCAGCAGCCCGACCCAGGGCCTTATCGTTATGGAACGAACAACACCGCTTGGCACAGCGAGCCACGGCCCTGCCATTTTTGGACGGGATTCGGGCAGGGCGGTGCACACACTTCCTTTCTGGGCACGGATCGCCACGGACAGTGCTCCGCGTGGGCGATGTGGATGATGCGGGCGGTGGATGATGCCGCCGGGGCTTTGCGGCGTGGTGAACGAACAACGGGGTGCGTCGTTGCTTTGGACCAAGTACACCGAAGCCGGCTCATGCTTGCATTCGGCCAAGTCGGTGAGCCCATCTCCGTGGGCGTCCGTCCCATCAAGTCAGCCCGGGACTGCCGCATCACTGCAGTCGGCGCCTGTGGCAATATCTATCACACCGTTCGTCGAAATATCTCTGTATTTACATAACAATCTTGGGCTCGGTGATATTGGCGCTGACGCTCTGCGCAGATGAATGGGACAAATCCAAAGAATGGGGCAGTGACGGTCAGCACCACCATCGACCTCGGCTCGCCAGTCGCCAAGAAGTTCAGACAAGTTACCTTGTGCGGGAGGACCGAGCCGCCGTTCACGAAAATCTCGTCGGCCACATGGACATCTTCGCCGAGGACCGTGGTTCCGTCCAAGCGAGCCTGGAACAGCAACAAAAGGGTAAGAACAGGCCCCTGTCGGCGATACTGCGACTCCGATGTCGTGAGGGCCACGGAGGACTGGGGCCAGATCCTGTGCCGACAAGCCCAAACTCGTGCGATCCACCCACCGATACTTACCCAGCGGCCGACACTGGAGTGCCATCCAATGATGCTGTTGCTCACCCAGGCGTTCTGTGGGATGAGGGGGCAGGTTAGCGTCGCAGCAGCCAGGCTGCCTAGAACCAGCATCTGCATTGGGATCCTTCCTCAAGCGCATGCACAGGTGCAGGCAGGCGTTGACCTACATCCTTCACAACAGAACCGCGCATGACCACGGAGCGGTTTAGTCGGACACCGTTGCCAATGGTGACGCCCGGGCCGATGACGACGTTGGGACCGATCTTGCAGTTCTCGCCAATCTTGGCCGTGGGGTCGATCAGAACCGAACCGACAAAGTTGGGTCCGTGCGCAAGAGCCGAGGCGTTGTTCTGCGAGATCGAGGTCAGGTACAGGGCGGTGCCGGTCAGGAAGTCCTTGGGCTGGCCAACATCGGCCCAGAAGCCCTTGAGATCAGTGGCGTGGAGCTGGCCGTCGCGGGCCATGAACGGGAAGACCTCCTTCTCGATCGACATGGGCTTGTTCTGTTTCGCGGGGTGAGACAGAGAGCGGAGAGGGCCGGCGGTGGGTCAGAACCATCGGCTACAGGCGAGGACGTCGACACAGCCGACGCAGCCATACTGCAATACAGCGATCAATCCAGGAGCCAGCGACACTGCAGACTCCGATACGACGCACTCGCAATCCACCCTGTTCTCACCTCAATACGCTCGAGGATTTTGGGGTTGAAGACGTAGATGCCCGCGTTGATCTGGTCGCCAACCCACTCCTTGGGCTTCTCGACGAACCGCTGGATGCGAGTGGAGCCGGAATGGCACACAATCACGCCGTATTTCGAGGGATCCTCGACGGGGGTAGTCATCAGGGTGCCCTCACAGCCGTGGCTGCGGTGGAATCGAATCAGCTCCTCAAACGGAAACTCGCAGATAACGTCCGAGTTCAAGACAAAGAAGGGCTCGTCGTCCTTGGCCAGGATGTTGCGAGCGAGGGCGAGGGGACCAGCTGGACATGACGACGCGGCAGATCACGGTCAGCGCAGAGGCAAGCATCGGTGGCCGCCATTCTCAGCTCCACCATGGGCCCAGTCCTGTTTGGGTGCAATCAAATACATTGAGGAAGGAAGGATCACAAGCACGCAGGGCGCGCAACGCCGACGCAGCTCACCGGTTCCGAGGGGCTCGGGCTCGATCGAAAAGTGGATGCGGACGCCAAACTCCTCCTCAACCTTGCGCATGGCGCTGACCATGACCTCGGGCTGGTAGTTGACGGCCAGGACGATATCGGTAACACCGACCTGGATTGGATTGAATCAAAACCAGCGAATAAATGGGATCAGCTCCCGTTGTAGCACAACGACCCGGTCCCGAGCAGGGGAGCCATGCGCATCGATCTGGCGCTTGAGGCAGGCGGAGCAGCAGCTCGGCCACGGCGGCGGGATGTGAAGCAAGCAATGCGACTGCCCAACCTTGGCCAGGGCCTGGATCTGGTGCATGATCATGGGCTTGTTGCAAAAGTCGACCAGAGGCTTGGGGACGGAGAAGGTGAGGGGTCTCAGGCGAGTTCCGAAACCTGGCAGCGCAAGAGATGGAGAGCCATGTTGGCGGAGATGTGATCAGCCGCCAGCAATCCATGCGGCCGGATCGCTGCAGCCGTGATGCCGCAAGCCAGAGTGGACCAAGTTGACTACGTGCAACGGCCAGTTTGCCAGCGAACGTCCGGCACGCCGGCCTCGAAGCCAGCCTTGCAGCTTGCCGTCGTGTCGTCGGGCCGGCAAGCCAGCAAGCCAGCCGCCAACCCAAGCGGGGGAAAGGCAGCTCGACGAGTGTGTCGTTCGCAACCGGCTGGTGTGCTGGACGATTGCAGCAAAGCTGATCCAGCCAGCTGTGGCAGCCGAGACTCACCGCCGACGAGAATGAGGGCCTTCATGGTGTGTGAGAGTCGGCGATGCTTGAGGGGAGGGCGAGCAGGGCAGATCGAGGCCAAAGGGCAATCGAGCGGGGTGCTCGCGGAAAGCCGGCAAGCCCCGGGCCTTGAGCGAATGAAGAGCCGCGAGGTGGAATCCGACGCGGGGCTGCCGTTTTGGGAAAGGGTGGTTCGATCCAGAGGCGATACGGCTTGCTCGGCGGGCAAGGGGCGAGGCTTGTTTCAGGAGAGGGCAGCCAGGACAAGGGGCGCTGGTGGAGGGGGGCGAGCAGGAAGGCCAGCGCGGTGCAGCCCATTCATGGACGGGCTCTGAATTGCGGTTGTGATTGCATCCAGCATCGAACGAGGCACTTGCCAGTTTCAATCCAACGGGCAGTCCACGAAGGCCACCGCAATTCCTTGGCGACACGGGGGTGTCATATCGTTCATTGCTTTCATTGCTTTCGTTGCGTTGAATGCAATCACAACCGCAATTCAGAGCCCGTCCATGAATCACGGCCCTGGTGATAGGCACCACCAGCCTGCGCTTGCCTGCTCCCATCTGCTCCCATCTGCTCCCATCTGCTTCCCTCTGCCTGTTCGTCGCCTTCCTGCCATGGTCGACATCAAAACCTCGGACAAGCGGCAGCCCCGCCCCAACTTGCTCAAGCCTGCGCGCCAGGCGCCGCTGCACTTCCGGCTGCGCTATCTCAAGTTCAAATGCAGCTCGGTGGTGCAGACCATCGATTTTTACCAGTCGCTTGGTATGTCGATCGACTGGCAGTACGAACTGAAGCCCGGCGATCCACGCGGCGCCAAGACGGTCTTCTCGCTCACCTACGAGCAGTCGTCAGACTCGTCGCACTACCACGCGATGCACCTGGTCTTTGAACACCGCAAGGTAGTTCCGCCAGCTGCCAGTCTCTGATGTTCGGCAGCGCAAGGCTGTTCCCGCGCGTCAGGGATTGCATTATACTGTCTGTGTCGGTTGTGGGGCCACTGGAGCGGTGGATTTGACTTGGAGTGACTCCAGTTTCCAACGGCTTTGCCTCGCCATCGCCGGGCTCGGTAACTTTGCCTTTGCGACGGCTCGACGCCCAGAGTTTGGAGCCGCAACAGCAAGCGCAACAGGACGAGAGCGGAAGAGATATCAAGAAGCGGCATCAATACGAGTATCTTGTCATCTATGTGCACTTCTTGGCCAGGCTGTTCAAGCGTCTGGAGACGAAAGGTGGGAAACACACCGGCCGTCTGGCCGGAAGATAATGAACAAGCGAGTCCTCTGACTGGTTTGCAAGCAGCATATTGAGGCTCGTTGTCAGGAGATACGACAGCGTGATGCTAGTGCCCATCAGCACCGAGACTACCGCACGACAGAATAGCGCAGTATCGGCGCGCGTCCGCTCATTCCAGTCCTATTGCCCAGGGTTCAAGGTCATCATGGCCCCAACCGATATCTCTGAGATGAAGGTCGCCATATTCCAGGACCCAAACGGCATCCAAGTCCGTCTCATTCAGTTCACCGACGAGCAGTTGCATGAAGGAAACTCCAACAAAAAGCAGGCACGGGCAATAGAGCATGCGTCGAGACCCTATCGCATCAGCACCATGACGCAAACAGCCCCTTCACAACACTCTCTTCCCCATTGGCGAGGCCTCTTCTGTATTTCCGCTGCCATTTCGATCGTGCGGATGCCGGTGCCGATCTTTGTGATTGGCTTGGAAGCAACTCACTCGACACATCGCCCCGCAACTAACGTCCAACTTTCATGTGATGCACTCTCTACATCTGGCGGCCCTGGACAGTGGTTTGCCCGTTTGGGCTATTACACCATTCCCTCGACGCAAGCCGAAGACACCGTGCGATTCTTTGAAAAGATCTTCCAGCCACTGGATCTGCCTCCCCTCCCTCGCGGAGAGGGACCGCACGGGCTGCGGCACTCCCCACATCGCAATCTGCCTCTGTCGGTCGCTGGAAAGTATGGCCCACGAATCCGCAAGACCAGCGCGGTCGCTGCAGTCAAGCATGGTCGGTACTTGCGTCGTCTTGGTGCAGCAAACATTCCGATTCTTCTCGACTGATGGCGAAATATGGCTTTTGCACACCACTGCCACCAACCGCTCGACCTCCCGAGTGCTTTCGCGACATGTCCGGTATCGATTTACTCACAACGTATAATGGACCTTCCACGATACACTTGGAAATACTTGACACTGCTGAACGACGATACTTTTGACACTGCACCCTGTGCGGCTGACACAACACAGGAATTGCTCAGGTACAAGGCAACAATACAACCGAAGCCAACACGGCTCGTGTCGTCCACCCACCACCGGCCGATGAGAGGCTAACCGCTTGTCTAATTGGATGATCACAGCCCGATGGATTCCGGCTCGTCGACATGGAGGACTTTATATTGGGTCTGTGTTTGCTCTCCCTGTTCATGTCATGGACGCATGCCATCCGACGGACAGCCCATCGACGAGCCCGTGTAAAACCAGCAGCCCACCTGACCCATTTATCTCGGACATTGCATCGCCTCAGGCTTGACTCACTACGGATACTACTGGATGGGCAACGATCTGCGCGAATCTGTCTTCACCTTGTGCTTCACGGAGCGCGGAATGGCTGGGGCCCCACCCGTCGTTCCCACCCCGCAAAAGAACCGCCTCGTTTCGAAGCTCCTCGCAATAGGTTCGTGCGATACACGAATCAGACAACTGCTGCAGCTTCATGTAAAATCTAGTAGCCCGCTCTTCCGACGTCGCTCGATACTCTGCTCCTGACAACCATGCGCTGATGCGCTCGAATTGTGTTTCACCTGCAGGCTTTGAGGTCGTGAATCTCGATGGAGCCATCAACCAAATCAAGAAGGACCACAAAGATGTCAAGCTCGACTGGGACGAGGAGAAGACGACGATCGAGGGTGAGTCCAACGAGATAGGATCGACGGGAATGTTGATGTACCGAGCCGGCAAATCGTCCCAATGCAGTGTACAATCAAATCAGATAGAGGAACACAGCCTCGGGAGTCATTTGCGTAGGACTGCCCAAGGCAGTGTCACAACATCATGGCTCGACGCTGAATCTGAGAGCTGATACATCAGGTATCGGGACGTTCAGTCGATTCTTTGAAACCACCAATGGGACGTGGGTGGAGTTGCTGCAGCACAAGATCGAGCAGCCTACCAAGGATAATGCCACTACCACAGCCGCACCGACACAGCCCAAACCAACCATCGACCTCATCGAGTCGCTGCGACGCAAGAGTCCCAAATACGTCATCAACATCAATCATCTCCGCGGACAGGCCAAGACGCTCTCGGAAGCCGCTATCGAGGAAGTTGGGCTGCCGCCGATGATGCGCGAGATCACCACGGCACCGGCCACCAAAGAAGAGGCAGACAGCGCACTGAAGCAAAGCGAGCCACTGTACTTTGACCAGCTGGTCTATGGCTCAAGCGCAAGCATCGGTAAGCGGTATGAAGAAAGCGGTGGATCTTCTTCCATCAGTAGGAGCGAAAGCAACGGCAGTGGCTCGGAGGAGAGTGAAGAAGATGATGATGCCGAGGAGCCGGCTGGTGACGATGAGCCCGGGATCGAGAGAGAAACGGAGCACCCCGAGGGCGACGGCCCGAACGACGGAGCCCGCAAGAAGAAGCACAAAAAGTCCAAGACCGGACAAAAGAAAAAGGACCGTGCGCCGTCTCCGCGAGCCTTCCAGCCCGACAAGAACAAGAGCACCAGCCTCGAATGGTAGCGGTCGGGGACAAACAGGAACAGAGGGGAAGTTTGCGAATGCTGTTGCGATTATTCGGAAGGCCATCCGGGAATCAATATACATGATACGACTCCTCGGTGCGCCGAACTAATGAGCGACATCGGACGCGGAGCATATCGAGTTAACGCCTTGAAGAAACAGGCCAAGTTCCACTTGCAAAGGTCGCCCAGTACACATCTCAGACGTATTCCTCTCTGTGGCAAATATCAAGCCACACGAACGAGCACCACTCGCCATGGCCCCCCCCCGTGGACAAGCCATGCGATTGTTTCGATATTGGCAATCTCTTTGTGCTCGCTAGTAACGATGTCTCGATGCGGGAGTGTGGTGGATGAACTGGATGCGGGAGTGTGATGCATTCACTCGATGTGGGAGTGTGTGGATGCACTCGACCCTCTGGATAGCCCCATGATCTCTCGATACCAAGATACTCGGGTGGCTCGTACCGTTTGGCCCCCCCCCCAGGTACTGCAGCACCCTGCTCGGCCATGGTAGCGACGGGCGAGTGGACTCATAACCAGAAAATAACGACAACCCTGACTCAAAACAGGTGCATCGTTTCATAATAGAAAGGCTGTATCCCACGTCGGCCCTGATTCCCCTCAATCAAACCGAAGAGCCTCCCCTGGCTTGAACAATGGTGGTGTACTCGCGGTTGGGGACAGACCTGTTGATTGCTTGAATGGCCCGGCGCTCTTGCTTGGCCCCACTGTCGAAGTGGCTGCGCAAGAACAAGTTTTGAGTAGAACGCTTCAGCAGAGGCACATCTATCAGCGGCATTGAGGCCAGCTTCTGCCGCTGTTTCTCTTCTGGTATCATTGTTCCCGGCGAGCTTGCCGGTCCTGATCCACGCACTTTTGGAAGGGCAGGAGATGGCGTCGCTACCCACTCTCGCCGCTGTGTCTCAAGCCAGAGCGGCGACACGATCGGTAGTTGCTCGATGCCCAACTGACCCATCTGGCGCATCTCTCGACGACAAGAGCACCCGTATATTCAATCCCTCGCGCAGTCTCCTCAAAGTTCTTTCTGAGAGGCACATCGTTAAGCAGCCATGACTGATGCTGCACACGAGAAATCCAGATTCACCTATTCCCTTGCCCAAATACTCGCAAACGAGGCGCCGCCGCCATATTCCCTGGATGACTTTGGGGTACGTATCCGAATACGACAGAGACCCGCTGTGACCGGCTCGATCGGCTGGGTGCTTTCGATAGCGGGGCCGGAGAGGGCGAGCTCCATAAGCGCACTCGCGGCGGCCACGGACCCGTTTCTCACGGCTCGTCCGTCGATCGAAAGGCTTTCTTGGAGTTTGAGCATACCGGTGAAAACCTCGAATACTACAACTTTGTGCGGATGTACACCGAAGAGTTCCACCGGCTTGCCGAAAAGTACCAGTCCGTCGCTCGATCGCACCACTCACTCAAGGGAATGATGCCCTCGCGGGAGAACCTGGCTGAAGGAGGACGTCTCCATCCATCAGAACCATATCCAGCCGAAGCTATCGCGGCCGAGGCCGGCGAGTCAGGCGGACACCGGGCCGAGGGTTTTCGAGAGCGCCTTGAGAGCAAGCGCAGCATCAGATCGCTTATATGCAGCTCTGCTGAGAGCGATGCTATGATCAGGCAGATTGTAAGCATCGCTTAGTCAGTCCGCTCAGCTCGCTCGTCGGACTGCAGTCCAGACCAGTCATTCGGTACTTGGGCTACAGCGACACTAGTGAACCTGCACTCGTCCGGATGCCTACGCACCGAGTCTAGCACATCAATACCTTCCTTTGGCTGACACTGACTGGCTGTTGATTGCATATATCCGCACATACAAGCTCGAGAAGATCCTAACACTGTACCTGACGCCGGGATCCGACAAGGAGATCAACCTGGCTGGAAATATCCGGAAAAAGCTCATGAACGAGGTGAGCACGCGGTTATCAATACCAAGGAGGGGCCGCTGGGATAGCGCTTGGCCGAACAAGCCAGCAAGCACATACCAATGAATTGATATTCAAAGCATGGCCTGTGGAATATAATTCGACGATTCAAGGCACTTTGTAACCTGACATAACTTTGACAGATCACGACCAAGAAGCTGCCTCATCCAGACGCCTTCAAGACATCGATCGAGAAAGTGTGTGAGATGTGGAAAACTCAGTCGTACCCCAAGTTTATGAATACAGCTGACAGCCGAGCCCCCGCCGAGCCGTCGGCGGCAGCAGCAGCACATCCACTCGCGGACGAAGCCGGCCATGCTGAGAAGCCGAGCAGTAAAAAGCCGGGATTTTTCAAGAAGCTGTTCAAAAAATAGCTCGGCGGGGTCTTGCCAGAGCCGGATGACCTTGTCGGACCTGTGGAGTTGGGTGTTACCTCAATAGAGCTCACTGAGAAAGAAACAAGCGGAAGGCATCCCGTATCAATCGGAATGGCACTCAGAGTGATTCTGGTGCAAGCGCCCAGAGCATTGTTGGGATAGGTTTCGAGAGCAACTGGCGGGACACCAATGACGGGCTGCAATGCCATGTCTATCCAGCCGTTCGTCAACCCAAGACGCATTTACCATTCCTTTCTTCACAGTCGAGCCATCACAGTCGAGCCATCACAGTCGAGCCAGCCGATTGATATCGCTCAGCCGAGCGACCAGCATCATTCTGTCCACGTGCTGATGTGTCCCGTTTCTGTGTAACATCTGAAAATAGTTTCGCTCCCTGTCGACCGTCGCCTCGCTTCTTCGCCCCGATCGCTGCCGGATTCGCACCAGAACCACTGTCGACCTGCTCTGGCCGGCATCCGTCATGAGTCGCTTCAAGCTGCCACCCAAGGGAAAGAAGGCCACCAAGCCCGAGGAAGCCGCCCCGCTGAGCTTCGATGACATAGTCGATGGTGTGTGGTCTGGCTTGCTGCTGTTTCCGCCCGCTGTCCCATCGCCGTTGTCTGCATGGCATCTACTGCGTCCTGGGATTCAGACATTCTCCGCCACGATGGCTCTGCCGCTACACTCCACATCGCCAAAGCTCGTGCTCACTCGTTTGCGCATCGTCCACATGCCGCTTTCCCCCGGACGCATTGTCTCCCTGCTGCAGAGGCCATCAACATGGAGGAGAAGGGAGACCGATACGTCGACGGCGACAAGGCCAGACGGTTCTACGAGCGGTCGTGCGAGCTCTACGCCCAAGCCGTTGCCATGAATCCCGAGCACGATCCCCTGTACAATCGCGGGCGGCTGCTGCTGCTGCTTGCCGAATTCCGCAATCCGCCCTATCGTCCCAGCGAATGCCGCGGGCTTCTTGAGAGCTCGGTCAACTGTCTCCGGAGGGCCGCTGAGCTCGAGCCCACCAACACCGACACCCTGTTCAACTTGGCCCAGGCCCTCCGAACAAGTGCGGAGCATCTGTTTTCGATCGATGGTCAAGAGCCCCTCGCTATTGCCGTTGCCGAGGAAGCCTGTGCATTGCTCGAGAAGGTATTTGCGCTGCAAAGCGAGGCGTATCAAAGGAACCCTGTCGACAGCGCTGGATCCGAGCCCCAGCCGGGCGTTTCCACTCAGCAGCTGCCCCAGGACGGCGACAAGATCGAAGAGTCTCTCGAGAGCGTCACCGCCATTCAGTCTGTCACCAAGGACACTCTGATCGACACCCTCGTCGCCTGGGCAGAGACCCTCAGCCTGCGATCCAGCTTCTGCTCCGACTATGCCTCCTGCATGCACTTTCATAGCGTCGCCATGGAGAAGCTCAAGCTGTCCGAGGCACTCGGCATCGAGCCCGCTCGGCTGTCGCTCCGCTGCGCCGACGCACTGTCGACACTTGCGGACACTCTGGCCTCGAACGAGGTTGAGCCCACCACCGCTGCTGAGTACTTCAAGCAGTCGCTGGCGCTCGTGCAGCGTGCGCTTGAGATCGAGCCATCAAGTGTCGAAGCACTCTGCGACAAGGGCGATATCCTGTGGAGCTTCCTGGCCTTCCAGATCAAGTACGGAGGCTCCGAGGCCGAAATCCGAACGGCCTTCGCCGACGTCGTCAATAGCTACACCTCGGCCTTCCAGCTGGAGTCGCAAAATGCCGAAATTTGCGCAAAGCTCGGCGACGCCCAGCTGTACCGCATTTTGCTCTATCCGTCGCCCGAGCAGCAAAAGACTCGTGAGGTTCTAGTCGGAAATGCGATCCTCTACTACAAGCGCGCCCTTGCCATCAGCGAAACCCGCATCGATGTGATCCGCACCTGCCTGCACATGGGCAAGGCCGCATCGCAGATTCCGGAGCGAGATATGGAGTGTCGCGAGGCCATGATTATGTGGAAGAAGAAGGGCGGCAAGCTTGTCAACGGCATTTTCAGCGGCACCGACGAAGACATTCCGGTCGATTTCAGCCCGGCAACGAAAGCGTCACCCTGGTTCCAGCAGCTCCTGGTGATTTTGCAAAGTGTCTAGCCCAGCCTGCTGGTGGGCAGAGCAGCGGGCGCTGTCGAGGGCTCGAATCGTCTGGGACGGCCAAGATCCCGGAGCTGGCCCGCCATGGCCTTTGCCGGTTGCCGGTTGCTGGTGCTGTTGGGTGTTGATGAGGAAGCCGCACTGGAGCGTCGCTGCAGATTCGAAATTGAACAGCATACTCCCAACCATTCCGCTCTTGAGAAACCACTCTGCCTAAGCGGCGCTATTCACACTCGCAGAGCAAGACAATGTATTGAGCCGGCAGAGTATGTTGCTGGGCAGATCGAAATCGGGGCCGTACCGTTGCTCGGCAGCCCGCAGACGTCGATCTGGGCCGGCGAGCAAGTCAGCGAGCGGCCACGCAAATATCAAGACTCCAGCCGTCTGGATCAGGCTTTGATCTCCTCGAGGGCCCTCTCGACACTCTCGGCCGGGGAGACCTTGATGTCAAGAGACACGATCTCGCCGCCCTTGGCAATCACCACATGCGAGCGGATACTGCTGCTGGGTGCCTTGAAGACGCCAAAATACTTGAGCGCCGGCGAAGGAACGGGGTCCGAGAGGAGATCATAGGGCAGATCGTACTTGGTTTTCCAGTTGAGCAGGCTCTTGGGCGAGTCGGTGCTCATGCCGTAGACCTGGAAGCCGTGGCTCTCAATGTCCTTGAAAGCATCTCGGAAGCCGCAGGCTTGCTTCGTGCAGCCGGGGGTGTTTGCCTTGGGATAGAAAAAGATGATGATGCCCTGGTCCTTGCACAGCTCGGCGACATTCACCGGGGAGCCGTCGTGGGTATGGACATGGAGGTTGTCGGGGATCTGGGCGCCGACAGCGGCTTTGGACTTGGCCTCGGTGTTGGCCGGCTTCTCATCAGCCTTGGCCTTCTTGCGGGCCGACGGCAGAACGACGGCGTCGTCGCTGGTCTCGGGTGCAGCCTTGACGGCGGCGGTCTTGCTGGCAGTCTTGCTGGCGGTCTTGCTGGCGGTCTTGCTGGCGGTCTTGCTGGGCACAGGGCTCTCGTCCTTGGCCTCCTGCTCGGCCTTGGTTGCGGATCGGGTCTTTCTTTTGGTGGACATGGGTGCGCTAGACGCCGGTAGGCTCGACAAGACCCTGTGGGATACGGTGGCTGGAGGATAACTGGACCGAGGACGCCGAACAGCAGGCTGGTCAGAGCGCCAAGAGCCGCCGAAAATCCCCGCCAGTCTGGTCAGAATGAAGCGGGCGGCCCTGCGATGGGGCCATTGGCATCGGTCGATGGCCATCTCACAAGGCACTGCAGTACCTGGTCGAACATTTCGAGCATCGTTATTTATTGAAAGAGTGTCCACGGCTAGCATTGAGGATGACCGGACAACACAGCACTCGATCCATGAGAACAGCGCCGATCGAGGCAACACTGGCTCGATGGTAGGATACCTGCGAAACACCTGGGAGTGCGAGACACGGTGCAGGCTCGAATCTGAAGCTTGTGTCTGTCAAATCACAGTAAACTCCTTCTTGCGGTCCGGGGCGTACTGGTCCTTGTATTGCTCGTAGAGAGCCTTGAGGCCCTCGATGTACTTTTGGTGGTACTCATGAACCAGCTCCTCCGAAGGCGATGGTGTCTTTGGGCAGTCGATGGGAGCGCCGACTGGATAGAGGAAGCACGCGTCAAATATATGCAGGTGCATCTAGCGAAGGACTACTGCGACGACACCCGCTCAGTATACACATGCTTACCGATGCTAACGATGCGCCTTCGTCTTGGGAGCAGGCCAATGTCGTAGTTGAAGAACCCGCGGCCGTTGGCGACCGGCACGGTGAGCTGCGAGAGTTTCTTGAAGGCATCTTGGACGAATCGTACGAACGTGCCTTTGGGTTTCTGGACCTGGTCCCAACAGTCTGGGGGTGGCAATATCGACGAGCAGGCTACATTAGCAGTCGTCCATGGAGCGGTCGCAAACCAGAGCGGGATCGAATCGACGAATCGATGCTGCTACTGACATACTCACCGTTTTCACCGAACGAAAACACCGGCACAAGCGAGGCGCCGTTCTTGAGGGCAACCCGTACGAACCCGTAGCGGCCGGACAGCACCAGGTCGTATGTCCCGGGAACCGCCAGAAATACCTCGGCAGATCCTCCCACCACGATCATGCACGAGGAGCCGGGCCCCTTGGACAGGATGTTGTCGATGCATCCCTTTCCGACCGATGCCACGCCGAGCGCTGGAGATCCGTTTGAAAGGAGCAAAGCGGTGTCAGTCGAAATAGAGCTATGGGCAGGTGCCGCAGAGATTGCATGACAGCAGCTTACAGAGAAGCAGATCTCGCCAGAATGGAATGAAAAAGTGCAGATTCAGTGTCAGGAGGCGAAGGCTGATGCCGGGGAAGAGCTTGGAAAACTCGTTGGCCTCGGTTCCAAAGTTGGTCACCGCACCGATCGAAACAATGCCTGGAAGAGGCCGCATGGCGGAGACAAGCCGAGTGGGTTAGAGCAATCGTCGAGTCCAATTAGCGACTCTGGTGACTATGCTTGTCGCGACCAGGGCGGGCAATGAATAGCATCGATAAGTGCTAGGTGTCGGCTGGCTGGCAGGATTACCGTGAGGGTGGTAGCCAAAGAGATAGTTTTTCTTCGGATCCAGCTGCGTCGTCGCCACAAGTTCAACGGGGAAGTAGTCGCGAAGCCATCTCCAGAAAGCCAGGCGACGGACCCACTGACTTGGACGGCCGCCATGAAACGGCGACTTGTCGACAAGGATGAAGACCACGTAGCCCAGCGCCAGGAGCGTCAGCCTAGGCCAGACGAGGATGAGAAGGAAGGCGACGATGGACACGAACGGGAAGCTGAGCCAGGTCGCTATCGCCCAAGTCTGTCGACGCCGCGCGAACGGGACATGCAACGGAGCGAGGTGGATGGCTGTCATGATGGCTTCGAATGAGGCGATGGAAAGCAGAAGGTAAGCGACGAACCCAAGCGAGGAACAGCGCCGGCCAAGTTGCGCCTCGCAAGGCGGGCAGTGCGTGCTCGCCAGTTCTCCGCGGGAGCTCGCTGTGTCGGTCGAGCCACGGCGATCCCGGAGATCATTGTTCTAGCCTTGATCCGCAGCTCGCTTTGGCAGCCTCTTCTGTCAGCGTTCAAGGACGCCACCCTCTGATTTTCATGTGCAAGCCACCAGAACATGGAGCTGCAAGCACGGATATGGTGTGCACGTCTGCCTGGACATGTTCGCTCAAGAGGAATCTTGGACAAGAACCGGTTGCAGCACCGGTGAGTCAACAGGATGTCATCGGCGTTGGTTTGGCATGTGGGAACTCGCGTGCTGTCACGGGCCTCCCACGTGCCCCGAGCTCCGACAATGCGCAGCCGAGATCACAGCCGCGTGACATGCACGTTATGTGCTGAGATGATGCAGCACAACAGAGCGGGTTGAATATCATGAACGGGTTGAGTATATTGAATGAGCTGGGTGGGCTGAATGGGTCGCATGTGTTGAGTGAGGTGAATGGGTTGCATGTGTTGAATGGGTTGAGTGAGCTGAATCAAATGAGCGACATCCATCGGCATTCGTGCTGTCGATGGCGCATTTACATTGTGGAGACGACGAGCGGCCTTGCAGCAAGAGACTCTGGGTATTGCACTCACGGTGACCGCTGGTGCAAGTCTGCAACATTATGTTGTCGGCTAGAACTGCGACTGCACTCCCATGCAGAACCGAAATGCCGATGTGTTCCTGTTGTCCAAGTCGATTGTCCAAGTCGATTGTCCAAGTCGATTGTCCAAGTCGATTGTCCAAGTCGATTGTCCAAGTCGATCGTCCAAGTCGATCGTCCATGGTCGTCATCCATGGCCATCGACCGAGCCTGCCAAACAGTTGTCCAGAGCACAGATCTCGATCGAGCCGACACCCCGGGAGCTCTCGGAGCTGGTGCTGGCCCGACAGTCCCTGGGTGTTGTGGCGGATGTGATGTGGGCCAGTTTCCCAGTGGCCGCTCTCTCGCTCAGCAGCCTCACCAGCCGAGAGCCCGACGAGAGCGCGTTGTCGGCTCTCGGTTTGGTCGGCTCGATTTTTTTCATTGCACCGACACTATGAAAAAATTTCTTGTTAAAAAAATGTGCGAGAACGAAAAAACGCGCTCTCGGAGCCACCTCGGTCGGCGAGAAGAGCAGTCTCTGGCGAGAGACCCCCGAGGGAAGGCGAGAAGCCTCTCGCCGTCACACACACACACACTGTGCACACACACACTTTGCACACACACACTTTGCACAAGGGAGTCAACCACCTCCCATCGGATTCCACCTTTTGCTGCGCCACATACAACGTGACTTTCAGGTGACCGAGATGAGCAGCCGCGAGGGGGCCGGAAAAAATTGATAGTGTGGTCTGGCCTGATCTTGCCTGAGCGAGCCCGGTGCAGATCCCGTCGCCGTCCATCAACATGCTCAAGAGCAAGGCATTCACCCACAAGACCAAGAAGGGGACGATCATCAAAGTCGTCAAGGAGCACTGTGCGTCTTGCTGCCCACATGCTGCGTCGACATTGGCTGCGTTTGTCCGCAGCGGCAGGATGGATCCCGCTCACATCTTTGACTGCCTGCTCTGCAGATCTCCGAGATGACATTGGGTGCGGCATCTCAACATGCCGCTCCTGTGTTCAAAAGACCCCTGCTCTCCTCCAGGAGAAACCGCGGGTCTCAAAGCTTGTGAAGAAGCCTGCGTATATCGTGCCCGACACCAATGTTCTCTATCACCAGGTGCGGCATCGCCGACAGGCCAGACCATGGCATGACGAGGACCTGCACATTTCCTCTTGAGTACGTGCCCGAATAATGGCTGAAACGGCTCTGGACTCCATCGCAGATCGACGTCATCGAGCACCAGGTGTTTGTGGACGTCATCATCCTCCAGACTGTCCTCGAGGAACTGCGACACAAGAGCATCGCCATCTACAACCGCGTGCGCATGCTGACATCGGATCCGTTGAGACGATTCTACGTTTTCTGCAACGAGCATCACAAGTAGGACCTCTCGGCGGCTCGATCGTCGTCGCCAACGACATTGCTGGGTTGTCCGGCACGCTCGCCCGACCCTGTCGAGTCGATCTGGTCGCGTTGAATCGGGTTGCGCTCTGATCCCTCCGCATCTGTGCTCCGATGCTCGGCACCGCAGGGAGACTTACATCGAGAAGAAGCAGGGTGAGACGATCAATGATCGAAACGATCGAGGTGAGCATCGGCGACATGACGATCTCAGTCGCAAGCGCAGACCCAAACGCCAGCGCACATGAAGGGAGACCCAATGCAAGCATTATTCCGACATGGCTTGGCAGCAGCGTCGGTGTGCAATCACAGAAGGAATCTCATGGTCTGCATCGGCGCTCTTGCTCACACTCGTCGGACTGCTTTACATTGACAGCCATCCGAACTGCCGTGCACTGGTATGGCAAGCACGCCAACTCGGCAACGCCCATTCTACTCACTGACGACAAGGACAACCGAGCCAAGGCAAAGGAGCTTGGGGTCTCGACGTTCTCAGGTTCGTCTTCTCTATCGTGCCGCTTCAGCGAACCAGCGCCATAGCGATGCCGCCAGCACTGCTGCGACTCATGTCAACCCTCCTAATCCATCCACCGTCTTCCTGTCCGTCGATCACTCTCGTTTAGTCCGCGATTTTGTCGAATCTCTCGATGACTGCCCTGAGCTGGTCGATATGGTCGCCGCAAATGAGGAGGATTTGGATGGAAAAGAGATCGGCAAGAAAGAGTACTTTGACGAGGTGCGACCCCATCAGATGCTGTCGACGGCAGTCGTTCTTCTGGCCAACGATCGTGAAGTATCTCTGACTCAATGAGTTTGCGGCTCCAGCATGCGTCGCCGCTCCAAATCTCAGCAGGCCTGAAGGCCGGCATCCTTTTCCAGGGCACTCTCAACATCAGCCTCCACAACTACACCGAGGTGGGCTTGAAGCAGACACTCGTTGCGTCTCTGGCTCCGCGCGAATGGACTCTCACTGTGACGATTGCGCCTCCAATCAGGGCAGCATCTTTGCCAACGTGGATGGCGAAGACCGAAGCATCTTGATCCAGGGCTTGAAGAACCTCAACCGCGCCGTGCATGGAGACTTGATTGCTGTTCAGCTTCTTCCGCGAGACCAGTGGAAGGCTCCTTTGGTGGATGTTGTTATCGAAGAAGGTAGCATCAGCAATCGTGGCTTTGAGGTGCCTTGTTCCTGGATGCTCGTTATTTTCTCAGTCATGTCGCCACCGCTTCCGATGCGCAGGCTTGGAGTTCGCCCTCGGGAAATGGTGGCCCACAACGGCCCCAACCTTATATTCCGTGTCTGCCACGGACCAACGGTTCCTGGTCGCCGCTCGCTATGGTTCTGACGACTTGGCCTCATGTCTGTTCTATCGCAGAGGCTCTTGGCGAGGATGACTTGGACCAAGCCGAGGACACCGCTGCCCCTGGAGACAGCGCAATGGATGTCGACAGCACCAACGCTGAGGTCAAGCCCACGGGCAAGGTCATTGGTATCATTCAGCGGAACTGGAGGCCATACTGTGGCACGATCGACAAGAAATCAGTCGTCATGACGGGCGGAAGCGGCTCGCAGAATGTGTTCTTCTGGTCGATGGATCGACGTATCCCAAAGATTCGCATCAAAACCAAACAAGCCATCAGCCTGGTTGGCAAGCGCATCATTGTGGCCGTCGATGGCTGGCCTCGCAACTCTAGGTACGTTGCTGCGACAATTGATCCTCAGCGACAAAGCGGGAGGGGGACGCTGCATATGATGCGCGGTAGCGGGCTCATTGTTGGCGTGCCGTTGGCGACGATGTAGATATCCCTCGGGTCACTTTGTGAAGACCCTGGGCGAAGTCGGTGATCGCGATACCGAGACGGAGGTGCTCTTGCTGGAGCACGACTGTCCGTATGCGCCGTTCTCGAAGCACGTCGAGAGCTTCCTGCCACCCGAAGGCGAGAGCTGGATCGTCAAGGATGAGCATGTGGCCGGCCGGTGGGACCTCAGAGACTTGGACATCTGCAGCATCGACCCTCCGGGCTGTACAGATATCGACGATGCCCTCCATGCCAAGCCGCTGCCCAACGGCAACTTTGAAGTTGGAGTTCGTAAGTGGCAAAGCCAAATGCAGGATCGGTCCGGATGACAATTCCGAAACCTGATCGCTCGCAGCCTTTTGCCACTCAATGTACCCACCACCGCCATCGCCCTCTATCCCTCTCTGCCTCCTTGTCGTGGCCATCGTCAGATATTGCCGATGTGAGCCACTTTGTCAAGTCGGGAAACGCCATGGATGCCGAAGCAGCGCGACGTGGAACCACGGTCTATCTGGTCAACAAACGTGTTGATATGCTTCCCGGACTGCTGGGCACAAGTAAGGCCAGTTCTGCTGCAGCTTCACCCAATGACCCTCTCGACACTAGCGCTACGTTGTCTCAACCCCCGCATTCTCCTGGCAGATCTTTGCTCGCTGCGCTCCAACGTCGATCGGCTCGCCTTTTCGGTCATTTGGGTACGTTTCCAGGGCCATCATCAAACGAGTGCACATTATCTCTTGTGCGGGTTGACTGAGCTACCATTCCCCTTTCGCAGGAAGTTGACCAGGAAGGCGAAGTTCAGAGCGTCAAATACAACAAGAGTGTCATCCGCTCCAAGCACTCGTTCACGTACGATGAAGCCCAGGCACGACTGGACGACCCGTAAGTCAGAGTGCACTTCACCAAGCCATCGATATGATGCACAATGCCACCCCGGCACTGGCTCACTCTCCACTTACGCCGGCTGTGTCGCATCCGACGCATGTGCAGGAAAATGGTTGATCCTGTCTCGCAAGGCATCAAGATCCTCAATCAGATTGCCAAAAAGATGCGCAAGAAGCGCATGGATCGCGGTGCCTTGACCCTCGCCTCGCCCGAGGTCAAGTTCCATCTGGAAAACGATTCACAGGATCCTGTTGACGTCGGTGCGTGTCGGAGACGCATGTGCTTGCCCAGTTGATACTGCACCGAGACCGCGCCTCTGGCGAGCGGACAGTCGGCTGACCAAGATGGCCATTCTATCGACAGAGATGAAGGAACTGAAGGACACCAACGCCTTGGTCGAAGAGTTTATGCTTCTCGCCAACATCTATGTCGCCAAGAAGATCTTTAGCCACTTCCCCGATTCGTCGATGTTGCGGTAGGCTCGACAAGCATATAATCAGCGTCAGGCATACCCGCTTCACCGACTGACAACTACCCTGCCCTGCAACAACTCACTCCACTTGCTGCAGTCGCCATCCAAAGCCTCCCCGAACAAGCTTTGAGACGCTTCTCAAGGCACTCGAGCCCCTTGGCATCACCCTGGACGTGTCGACCTCCAAGACTCTGTCCGACTCGCTCGACAAGGCCGTGGTGAGCGTCTGTTGTCAATGGTGCACCTTGGGGGGAGTAGCCAAGCGATAGACAGCTACAGGGCACGGATTTACGCTGCACCTTTTACCGCCGCTTGCCCAGATCGCCTCGGACCCCTATTTCAACAAACTCTTGCGCATCATGACGACGCGGTGTATGATGCAAGCTGTCTACTTTTGCTCGGGCACCACCGCCGAGCATGAGTTCTGGCACTACGGTCTCGCCTCTGAGATCTACACGCACTTCACATCCCCAATTCGCCGTTACGCTGGTGGGTAGCCAGCGACATTGCTCGTGCTTGCCAATGGTATCGCATGTAGTCGGTGCACAGAGGAGAGGAACTCGAACTAACGCAGTTGTATGGCCGCTCGATAGATTTGGTTGTCCACCGCTTGCTTGCAGCGGCGATTGGTGTGGATCGGACGTACTCCTCGGAGCTCACGGATAAAGTCAAGATGACCGAACTCTCCGATGGTAAGCTATCGTGTGGCTGGTGGCCAGAACGGCAGCGTGGAGAGCGTACGATCGATGCGTGTGCTCATTCATTCACTCTCTCTGGGGCCGTGCAGTCCTGAACTACCGACATCGCAACGCCCAGCACGCCGGCCGATCGTCGGTCGAGCTCTTCACCACCCTGTACTTCCGCGACAAGAAGGTGGACGAGGAGGGCTACGTCATCCGGGTGCTCAAGAACGGATTTGTGGTGTTGATTCCCAGGTAACATGCGTGCTTCACGACTCTGTCGCCACACCCTCGTTACCGGTGTCGTCATTGGTTTGGTGGTGAAATAGGGCCAGCAGTCGACGCTAACGTCATGCATCGGTACGACTGGTATGCTAGATACGGCATCGAGGGTATTGTTTACACCACAGCACCGGGAGCGGCAGCCGGGTCGTCGGCCTTTGCCTTTGATCCCGCAGCGAACACGTTGACATCACCCAACCTCACCGTCAAGATCTTCCTGAAGGTGACAGTGCAGATCACGATCGAAGAAGCGGGCGTCACCGGCGAGAGAAGCAAGTTGGTGATGCGCCTTGTCAGTCCTGCTGTTCCGGGCCTCAGCGTGCCCCCTAGCGGTCAAGTGGTCGAGATCCCCGAGCAGGGTCCTGGGATCCCCGAGACGAGCTCGCAGGCTAGTCAGCCCCCGGCCACCAAGAAGGCCAGAAAGTCCAAGAAGTGATTATCCGGTACGATCTCGGGTAGCTATGATCTCGGGGCAGCCTGGTCTTGGGCCGGCCAACAGGTTGTTGAGTCTCTGGATCTGAATGGAAGCGCTTTCGATCGAGTTGGTGGCACCGCAGAACAAGAATGTATTGAGAAGCAGCGGCGAGGCTGCGAAAGATCAATACAGGTTTGGTGCGCGCACAACGAAGCATAGAGATGTGGAGCCACTGGTATCATTCAAGGCTTGCGGATGGCCCTGACTCGGAGGCGGACGCAGTCCGCAACCCACTTGCCGTTCTTGTCACAGAGAACCGGTCTGAGCTGCTCGACGACCTCGTGTCGGATCTGCGCCGCCTCGGCCTCGGAAAAATGCTTCAGGAGAGGCGCACCAAAGGTATCGACCCAGCCACCGACATCGGCGGGGAGAGGCAGTCGGCGTGGGAACAGGCCGATAGATTCGACCTCAAAGCCGTTGCGCTCGAGAATGGTCTTGTACTCGTCGGCGCTGTGACATCGTGAATGGATGGATGTGAATGTGAGCACGAAGGCCAGAGCCGAGAGTGGATGGATGGTATGGATGGGATGGGATGTACGTCGACGACACTCACGTTGGGAAGAACCAGGGCGAGAGTTCGACGCCGTCCTTGCCTCGGCGACCGACTGCCGCAATCAGGGCCGAGCGAACAGAGGCAACGCAAAGATGTCCACCAAACTCGGCGACGAAACGGCCGCCAGGTCTGAGAAGCTGACGGACGCCGCGAACGACAGCCTCAGGATCTTTCTTCATTCGTTGAATGACTGTGGAAAGGGCGTGTGGCAGATGAGGCGGCAGAATGGCGGTGAGCGAGATGAGTCTGAGAGGGACAAGGGACTCGAATCGCACATGCCTGATGCCGTGGGAACCACCACGATGCACACCAGACACTGCATGGCAAGGATGTGGTGTGGCGGATATATCCCTCGGCAAGACCATCGCACACCAAGGATACCACCGAGTGCATGAGTGCATGAGTGCATGAGTGCATGAGTGCATGAGTGCAGGGGTGCAGGGGTGCAGGGGTGCAGGGGTGCATGCCCATACCTGCGTTGCTGAAGACAGCATCATAAGGGCCCTTGTAGCTGTCGCCGATGTCCTCCTCGAGCCTCTGGCCGTCAACAACATCGTATCGGAGGCGGCTCTCGTCGATGCCGGCGGCTGCAGCCTTGGCCCTGGCAGCCTCGATCATGGCCGGACTCGAGTCGGTGCCGACGACCCGAGCGCCAAAGCGGGTGACGAGCTCCTGGGTCAGGACGCCGTCGCCGCAGCCAAGGTCAAAGATGCGCTCGTCCTGCTTGGGGTCCAGGAGAGTGACGATGTTGCTGGTCAAGACGGGGACAAAGGCGGCGTGGGTCGAGTAGTGGCTGGGAGACCAAAAGTCGGACTGTTGGGCAGACATGGGTGGCGAGATGGGTGGCGAGATGGGTCTGGAATGAGAAGGATTGACAAGAGACCGTGGGCTGACTGAAGGAGGAATGGCCAGAGTGGTGAGATGGGCTGTGGGCTGTGAGCTGTGAGCTGCAGCATGGCGGCCGTGCATGTGAACGACATGGACATGCACGCAGACGACATGGACATGGCTGCGGGTGTGAACTGGGTGGCTGTTGTGTGTGGAGAATCAGAGCCAAGTCGAGAGCCACAACGCGAGCGGCGCTGCAACTTACAAGGATTGGTTTTCGGACAGAAGGGCGGCTGTGGTGGCAAGGAGGTGGTCGGGTCGGTTGGCGAGTCAATCGGTCGAGGCTGGTCCGCAGTCGCAGCGGATGTGGTGGGTGGTGGGGACTGGACTGGATATCCCAGGTATTTATGTCTGGCTTGTTCGGGGGAAAGCGGAGGCGGACGAGCCGGACGCGCCCGATCTCCGGGAACGCCCGATAGGAGAGAAGCCGAGAGTGTCCGGGGTTCCGAGTGCTCCCGTTGCGGGATCGGCGATTTCCGGAGGGCGGCGTGGGCAGCGACGACGCAAAAGCGGGCGAGGGGGCGATGGAGAAGAGGGATCGGCATGGGAGAGAGGGCAGGGCAGCGTGGGTCATCGGCAGATGCCGGGAGCAACGCCGACCGAGCCGCAGGAGACAACGGCAATCGTATTCGTCATGGGAATGTCGTCTGCATCTCGGCATCGGCATCGGCAGCATGGGCATCGACACAGCGTGGGACATTGGCGAGGCTCATGAGCCTGGATTGGCCCTCATGGCCAGCCGTTCCCAGGGACTAGCTTGCACCCCGCCAACGAGCAACGGCCGGCGACTCTGCTGTTGTTTGGACCCTTGCAGCACAATGTGCCCTCACAGCTTGTCCACGAGCCCAGCATCCCTGATTTTGGCTGCCCGGTCCCTCTCCTGGCACTTTGCTGGAGCCCAGTGGACTCAGGGTCCATATGCTCCTCACCCGCCCCAGGCCACGATCGTTCCCACGCGCTTTCTGCAAGCACTCGCAACTATTCCGATATATATATATATGCCTGCGTGTCCGGGTTTTGTTCTGGTCGCAGATGCGATCTTCGCCATTCACACCTCTCGACGCTATATTCAACCATGACTATGGACTCCAAACACCAACCCCGCAGCCCCAACCGCTTTGCCGCTCTGTCCCCGGCCGGCAACTTCAACTCCAACTCCAACAATATCGGCACCGATCCCAAGAACGTCATCGTCAGCAACGCCAACAGCTTCGCGGCGAATGCGAATGTACTCGCACCCGGCGTCAACGTCCCCGCATCCAGCATCAATGCTCTCGGAGTGAACACCGCAGTGGCCCCGCAGTCGCCGTCGGTCGCGGGCATTGTTCAGCAGCCGCTCTCTTCGGCTTCTCGCATTGGGCCGACCCCGGGGCCGATCTCAGGACCGATCTCAGGACCGATCCCGGCGGTGGGCGGCAGCATCATCGGCGGCGGCAGCATCATCGGCGGCGGCAGCATCATCGGCGGCGGAGCTTCCCAGACATTTCCGGCGGTGGGGCTCCCAGCGGCTGCGACGGCCTTCTCATCGATCGGATCTGCCCAGGCACTCCAGCCCAGCCTGACAGCAGGCGCCATGGTCAACGGCACCGCCGTCATCACTGGCCCAACAGCGACAGGCACTGTCAACGCAAACGGCACGGCGGCAGCGAGCCCGTCGCCGTGTGTGCCCGGAACGGTGCTGGGAAGTTTCATCATCAGCGCCCCAAACATCTCCTCGATCTTTCTGGTGGGTTCGACGGTGACGATCACCTGGAAGTACTCGCCGACGGTCACGAAGCCGCCCAAGACCATCAACGCCTTCTACCAGGACGTCTCCATCACCACCACCTGGAGTAACAAGATCGGCATCGGCCTCACCACCACCAACAACACCCTCCAGTGGACCATCCCGCCGCTGCTCGATGGCAAGTACGAGGTCCGGCTGGTGCCCGACGGCAAGGAGACCTTCAACATTCCGCAGGACCAGATGCCGTGCTTCTCCAACGGCGAAGCTCTGCCGGCCGTCTCCGGCGCATTCTCGATCCAGAACCCAATCTATGTCAGCCCGACGGTGGACCGATTCCCGCCCAACACTTCGCATGCTGTTCGCAGCGGACCAGCGCCGGTTTTGCATGCGGGCACGCTGTGTCTTTTGGCCGTGTGGCTGTGGCTCTGTCGGGCGAGTCGGCTGTGGATATGAGTGTTTTGCGGCGGCAGCAGGACGAGGCGGACCTCAAGTCTGCATGGTGGACGGTGCCGAGCAGGATGGCGGACAACAACCAGGAGGGGAGGAATCCGATATAGCCGCTCATGGAGCCCATGTATCGCATGTATCTCATGTATCGCATAGGAGTGGACAAAGCTTCTATATCGGTTTGTAACAGACACATGAACTATATTCCTTTTTGTTGGCGTTTATCCTCCACTGGAGAGTTTGCGCAGGGCAAGCAAATGATATAATAAACTCGATGGTACAGCAAGAGAATGAAGAAGATGAAGATGGGGACGGAGCGAGAAAGAATGTGAAATCAGAACTGAATTACAGAATAACGATAAAAAAAAGCAACAAACACACGACAGCCATGCGGGTTGTTGTTGGTCGCGCTGAGAGACCATAGTCAAGGAACGGGAGGAACCAGTTCGTCGGGCGGCTATGAAGTGCAAACCAGACGCAGGCTTGGGCTACGTGCATGCACGCAGATGGAGGGGGAAGGGGGGGCGACAAAGATCATGGAGGCACTGAGCGGATGCAGCGGATCCTGGAAATACTGAAAAGCAGAGAAAGAAAAGGGAGTGGATGTGTGCCAGGTCTGGGAAGAGCCAGCCCGAGCCAGGCACGAGGGTGAGGGATTAAAAGAGGAATGCCCGCCAAAGGAACATGGAAGTGGATTGTACGAGTAAGGGCGCTCTCGGAAAGGTTCGCTGGTATCGGGGTGGGAAAGAGTGCAGGGGTCGATACTCAAACGGTCGGGGGTGCTCCCGTGGGGTGGTTGGTTGTTGGGGAGAACAGCCGTCTGCACTTGGAAACAGGCGAGGCCGGGGAGGCGGAGAACTGGCTCGAGTGAGGCACAAAACCTTCAGACAGACGCAAGCGACCAGGCTCGAGGTCTGGAGGAAGGCACCGCTGGGCTCCGTGGCCAGATGCGGATGCGGATGCGGAGGTGGCATAGAATTCGCAACGTGGTGGAGGGAGAGGGAGGGGGCAGGACGGAGGATGGGGGCGGAGGTTGCCGAGCCAGGAGAGGGGTTGGATACATCCGAGGGCTTTAGTAGTAGACGCGGCCATCATGAGTGGGCGGATAGACGGACGGGGCGCGGTAGTAGCCCTGGGCCATAGCAGCTTCGTCGTGGGTCGGGCGGGTGCGCGGGTGGATCGGATCGACGGGTTTCTGGTCCCAATGCTTGTGGGAAAGATCGTACTGTTGGGGCGCCGGGGTCAGGGGAGTATCAAAGAAGGCCTCGTTGTGAGGAGGCGAGACCCGGGCGAGGCCATAGGAAGGGCGTTCTTGGGTGCGGTGCAGCGACTGCTCGAGCTCTCTGAACGAAGGCAGACGCTCGGACGAGGGCGACGAGACCGACGAAACCGAGGGGAGAGCTGGGGCGCTGAGTTCGCGCAGCTTGGTGGGAAAGTCGTGGTTGTACCGGGAATGGGAGGCGGCCTCGACCGAGTGCGGGTGCGGGTGCGGGTACCGGACGAAGTGAGAGTGCGAGGCGCTCGGGGAAAAGGATGCTCGGCGATCGACAGAGTCGTCGGTGAGACGGATAGAGGGGGAGGGAGGAGAGTAGTATCCGTGATTGGGGAAGGCATAGGCCTCAGCCGGGCCATGTTCTGGGTAAGGGCGGGACAGGGAGTGGTGGTGAACCGAGGCCGTTGGAGAGACACTGTTGGGAGGCGACTGGCCTCTGGGCAGCGAGATGGCCTCGGGCCGGGTAGCCTGTTGCTGCTGTTGCTGCTGCTGCTGGTCAGGGTTCGCACGCTTGGTGTAGGGTCGTCGACGCAGCGGAGGGGCGTTGGCCGGGATGGAGGAGCACCAGATCTTCTTGGCATGGGAGCGGTAGTGCTGGAGCATATTGTCGTGGCGGGAGAACTTTGAGGTGCAGTTGGGGATGGGGCAGCTGTACGGCTTGAGGCCCGAGTGGGCCTTGGCGTGGCGAGAGAGATGGCCGCTGGTGAAGGCAGGGGACAGTGAGGAGAACGAATGAGGATGAGATTTGAAGTGGTGTGCGGTGACAGACGAAAGTATCGAATCGATAGAGCAATAGATAGAGCCGCAAGAAAAAGTACTCGACAAAGCCAGCGAGAGGAATGCAAGTGCAGCGACAAGGGGCCAGGACAGAGGAGGAAGCGAGGAAAGACGCAGGGAGAGAGGATCTGCAAAGGAAGGGTACGGTGCGGATCGACTGCAGCAGATGATACGTACGAAGTTGCAAACGCCTTGCCGCACGCGGGATATTCGCAGACAAACTTCTTGGCGACCGCGGCCTGGTTGGCAGCGGTGCTGGAGATTTCAAGGGAGGCCAGATGCGAGGACATGGCAACGAGAGAGAGCAGCGAGGACTGAGGGAGGAGCGTCGAAGGAACAGAAGCAAGCAGGGGAAGAAAGGCAGGAGCGAGATCCAGAACCGGCGCGATGGAAGCGGCCGACAGAGGAGAGGCGAGACGGGGGAGGAGTGGACTGGAGACGAGAGGCCAGGGAAGGCGGATTACCAAGAGGGGAGCTTGGAATCAGGGATGGGATGGGTTCGCTGGGGGGAGGGAAAGCGAAGGAATCGCAACGGCAGCGAGGGAAGCGGGGAGACTAAATACCAAGGGGCGAGGCAATACCGGGGACTGTGTATGGGGTGCTCATGTAAGCCGAAGCGAGCAAGGCGGGGACCAGCAAAGGCCGCACGCCAGCCGGTTGGTCGAGCAAAACAGGCGGCGTTAGGGCGCCCGACAAGGACGGGACAGATGACCCGCGCGGCGGGTGTCCAGCGATTCCTTTGCGAGCACGGACGGACCAACAAGGCGGTGGGCGGCTTCATTTGGGAGGGGGCTGTGGGGAGCGGGAGCAGTTGGTGCTGGTGCAGTTTGGTGGTGGTTAACAGATGCAATACTGGCAGTTGGAGTGGCAGTTGGAGTGGCAGTTGGAACGAAAGTTGGAACGAAAGTTGCGACAGGTCCATGGCGCCGTTGTCTCGCTGCTTGGTCTCAGTGTTAGTTGGTCTGTTGGTCTCGGTGTTAGTTCGTCTGTTGGTCTGGTTCAGCTGGCCGGACCAACGCCTGTCGGCCTCAGAGGCACATGCCTATCCGCCAACAGAAGCAACGGCAGCGCCAACGACGGGCGGCGTGCGGCCGTGATGTTTGGGATCCTCCATGGCAGGAGCGCACGGCATTATCCTTTGACCGAAAGCGCACGCCGTTGGACCTTTGCCCAGCGACGTTGCCAAGGCAGCGTGCAATGGCCGCAAACAAACCCGTGCGCCCGCGGCAACGGCCCCTGCGCCGGCTCTGGCCTGGTTTGGTGTGGTTTGGTGTGGTCTGCTCTGCGCTGGTCTGTCCCTTGCGAGGAGCGAGCAGAACGCATCCCGTGCACACCCTCGAGGCGACGGCTGATGCGGCTCCTTTCTTTTGCCAATCCCTTTTGCCTTGCTGCCGGCTGTCCTGATGGAGGGACAAATATTTGCTTACACCAGCAGCCCGGCCTTGCCGCCGGCTCCATGTGGACGCTGATTCGGATACAGGGCATGGGCGGATGCGTTGTGGTGTGGCGGGCTATTGCCGTGTTGGACGCCGTGTTGGATGCCATGCTGGATGCCATGCGTAAAGCTATGCTAGATGCCATGCTAGATGCCATGCTAGATGCCACGCTGGATGCCATGCGATACCCGATGCAGCGACATGGTCGATGCTGCAACATAATGCATCAACTCGATGCCAGACGAAAGCGTCTGACTGTGCAAGCTCTTTGGGGCGACGGCGGCGTCCAGACACACCGGAGCCACCCGGCGCATCGCCTTGAGGACGCTGTGTCCTTGCCACCCTTGCTGCCCTTGCTGCTGCTATCGTCGTTGCGTCGCTGCTTGCCTGGTCGCTCGCCCGTTTCTGGACCACGGCCGATCGAATGGAACAAATGGCGGCGGCGATGAGAGCTGCCCGACAGCACCAACGGCGTCTGCCGGAGCGACATGCATCACCGACGATACCCACACCAGCGCTGCTGGCAGCAGCGAGCCGCCCGGCCAGCGCTGTGCTCGGCGTGTAGCAGCAGCAGGCAAGCAGCAAGCAGCAAGCAGCCGGACAGGCTCGCACAAGTTGTGCATCCAAGGAACTCAGGGACAAGCGCTCTGGCGGGCTGGCCGTCGAGAGGCGGCCCAGGAACCTGCAGCATCGGGGAGGGACAGGCAGGGGCGGCTGGGTGGGCTGGGTGCGGGCCGTGACACAAGGTGCGCGTGTGGCGGTAAGGGAAAAGGGAGCGACAGCCGGCGGCTGGGGAGGCGCTGGTGCGGGGCCTTGCTGGGCCCTGACTGCATTAGCCCGTGGCACATTGCGCTGTTTGTGCTGCCGTGCGGCGCGGCGGCGGTGGTGTGCGTGTGGCCAGGGGCACTGTTTGTGTGGGGTCTGTGTTGTGGTGCTGCTGATGTTTGTGTTGTCTCGGTGTGATGCACAGCGTGACATGATGCAGTGCGATATGCTGACAACAGTGCAGCACCGTGCAAGCCGGTGCGGGGCCGGGCCTGTCGCGGCGGCATCGGCCACCGCCCAGGAGTCATCATCTCCGTCTGCTCCTCCTCCCCGCCCTTCCTCGTCTTCTTGCGCACCGCCCACACGCCGCTCGCTCCCTCGCACCGCTTTCCATCCCCGCCATGTTCCGCGCACCGCTTTGGCTGACAAAGACGTGGCGGTGTGGCACCGCTTCGCTCCCGCAAGCGAATCAGCTGCACGACGCTTTCCGCTTTGTCTCCCGCCCGCGCAGCGCACCACTGGCGCCCGTCGCCGCCCGATCGCGCCGATTCCTGCGTGGTCAGCGGGGGGCCGCGATGTCGCTGACCAAGCCGCCAGTCCTTCCCGATCGCGCGGCGATGGCGAAACCAGGAACGGGGGCGCCAGCGCGGCACAGAGCCACCCTGCCGTCGGCCGCGTGAGGCGCTGCATGTGCTGTGCTGTGATGTGCTGTGCTGTATTCTTGGGGTGTCGTTGGGCTGCGCTTGGATCATGGAGTTGCGTCCGATGGTTGAGCTGCGTCTGATGGCTGAATCGCATTTGGATGGCTGAATCGCACCCCCATCGTCGAGGTGTGGATTGTATCCCCTGGATGTGGACCGCATCCGGACACGGCGGCCTTGCCGACACAGCCCTATCGCACAAACGCAATCGTTCTGCTCAGCAGGCGCTGTCCCGAACACAAATGCATTTCGTCTTTCCCACCACGACAAACCGCACCTGCAGCAACCGCACAATGCCCTCGTCGCCAGCGTGCGATTCAGGCCAAGCGCATGCTCTTGTCGCTTGGCGCGACCCCCCCCCACACAGCTGCCTGTTGCACCGACTTGGTGCGTCTGGCTCGAGTGGGACATGCGCGGCCATGGCTCCGTTTGCCCCTCCAGCCACCCAGCCCTGCGGGCTGTGTTCCCTTTGGCGACTGCGCTGTCGCTTGTCCAGGACTGTCCAATGCTGGGTGTTGCATGCTGTTGCCTGCTGCTGCCTGCCGCCTGCTCTCCCATGGAATATCCAGTCCTATCCATGCATTCCTCAAGTGATCCCATAACAGCAATGCTCGCTCGTCGTGCTGCCACCATCGGCTTGCCATCATCGCCCCAGACCGACCCGCCTCCTCCGGTCCTTTCCACTGCCTTCCCTTCCCTTCCTTGCTGGTGCCGCCCCTCGGCCCTTGCCTGCACGTTTGTTTGTTCTACAGACCCCGTCGTTGCCGTCGCCGAAATGTCCTCTGTACTCTGTCCCACGCCTGGCTTTGCTTCCGCCACGTGAAGATCGCTTCCCAGCCGCGAGCCAGATCGCCACCGGGCGCACAGGCGCAACCTCTCCCCCACCGCAGCTGGCCCATCCTGCATCGGCCCTGCGGTCGGTGCGCCGCCTTTGTCGCCTTGCGCAAGTCCCTGCATCGGTGTGCTCTTCGGGGACGACCCTGGCGGCACTGGATGGGCCGGACTCGCAGGCAAGCCGGGACTGCCGACCGAATGCGACCGGGTGCGGCCACCACCGCACCATGCATCGCCAACGACTACTCACCTCCTCCACCTCCACCACCACGCATCAACGGCTGCAGCTGAAACTGCCAGCCTGGCCCCCCCCTCGACCACCCAGTCGACCTGCTTGGGTTTGAGTTGCTGGTTCCCTGCCCCCTTGCACCACTCGGCCATCGCCCAGCAGCCACACCTCCTGCCCTCCCACCACGCCAACATCTGCCCATGCCGCCACCCCGTCCATGGGCTGGAGCCGCTCGACGCCCACCCCTTCTGGCCTGGTTTGTTTGTGGGGTGCGGGCGAGTGCTCTTGGCACTTGCTTCTTCTGGTTCCCACGCCGCCTTCGGTCGCTCGGGTCTTGCGTTGTTGCCTGGCCTGAATCTGCTTGCTTAATAGCCGGAGGCATCTGGGCCCGCCTGCCTCCCGCTGCTTCATGTCTGCCGGCTTTGCCTGCATCGGCTTGTTTCTCGCAGCGGTACTTGCCCCATGTCTGTGCTTGCCCAACCAGCTCAACCAGCCCAACCAGCCCGTCTCGCCGAACCTTGCCTCCATGGCTGGTCTGCCGCTTGCGTCTTCGTGCTGGGTTCTCCTCGTCCCGTTCCCGTTCCCGTCCCATTCCCATTCCCATTCCCATCCCATCGCCAGGTGCCTTGCCCTTGCACCCTGTCCGTCCTCCCACCAGCCCAACGCTGCCTCGCTCGCCCATGGCCAGCATCCCAGCCAGCCCCATTTCCTCGGCTGGGCTGTTGCCAGCGCCGCTTGCCATGGCCCCCCAATCATCCATCCATCATCCATCCATCCATCCATTCATGCCCTGCCATGACCATCGTGGTCCTGCGCGTGGCCAATCGATCACATGCAGCCGCCTTCCTGTCCTCGACTGCCCCTGCCTTCCCTCGCCGCGACCGGCTTCGATCTTGGTCAGCGTCTTCACCCGGGCCTGCCAGGTTCGATCATATCCCTCCTCCTCCTCCTCCTCGCCATCAGCTGCCCTTGCCTTTCTCTTTCTTTCCGCTTTTCCCTCGTCCTGTCCTCTCGCCTCTCCCGAACATGCCCCGCTCGTCTGCCTGCTGACCCCCTGCCCCACCCGCAGCCTCATCGGCATGACTTGCATGGCTCGCGGCAGGACAGGAAACTCTGTTCTTCTTGGCGGCAGACAGCGCGGCATAATTCTTTCCAATTTTGACGGTGCTTTTGCTTTTGCCTTTGCCTTCTCGTATTTGCACACCCGTCGGCATGACCGCGCGGATGCTGCTGCTTGGCCGCTCCACTCGAGGAACGGGCTTGGTCGAGGGCCTGCTGAGCGGCCCTGGGCGACTGTCGCCATCGCCATCGCCATCGCTGCTGGTCCCTGCCGATCCTTTCCTTGGCGATGAGGTTGCGGCTTACGAGACAGCAGCCGTAGTCACATGGGGGCGCCGGACCAAGAGGAAAGGAAAAGGAGCCGAGCCAGACTTTGGCTGGGCAAAAGTTACTGCCGACGAGACGCAAGGCGACGCAAGGGACGCAAAGGCCAGGAGATAGCAAAGACGAGGTGGGGAGCTAATCTCGCCGGCCGATACTCTCCACAATATTCTGGGATCTGGTCGGCGTGCTTCGAGTAGTGTTCGTCGGGGTGCTTCGAGCAGTGTCCGTCGGAGTGCTTCGAGTAGTGTCCGTCGGGGGCGAGATGGTCGCTCGCATCGGCCGGTATGTGTGGTGCTTATGGATGTGGGGGCTCCTCGAATGCTTGCAGCTCTTGCCGCTGGTACGGCGACCGACACACCGGACAGACCCGGCTGCCCGCATCCGCGAACCGCTCAAACGACTCCAAGCACGGCTCATGAAAGACGTGCGAGCAGCTCGTCAGCGCCAGCCTTTTGGGCCGTTTCGAGTGGGCCCTTGGGCGAATCGGTCCGAGGCAGATGGTGCAGTTCGAGTCCCACATGTCTCGATCGAGGGCCACTTGATAAGTCTGCTCCCAGTCCTCGACCGACAGGGTTGGCAGCGACTGGATCCGCTGGAATTCCTGCGTCGACCTTGTCGAGGTCGAGGTCGAGGTCGAGGTTGGGAAAGATGGGGGGAGTCAATGCAGTGCATCCGATATGGCGAGCAGGAAAGTGAGTGAAATGCAGCGGCCAAGCATTTCTCACGGCCAGGTGCTGTTGTTGCTGTCGCTTACCGATCGATGATTCGGCGCGAGTGGCTCACTTGCGCATCCAGCTGCCGGAAGAAGGCTCCGAGGCCCTTTGTTTCGCTGCGGACAGCTTGCTCGAGTTTGCGTGAGTGTCGCTCGAGCTGGCAACGGCAATGGCAATGGCAATCGTTGGGGTTGGTGAGTTGGGTTGATCCAGTGAGCTCGCAATCCGAATCGCATCGCCCTGTTCTACGTCGCGAATTGTCCATTACCTTGTCCAGATGATATTTTCGGAGGAGCTTTGGGTCGGTTGGAGGATGGCACTCGCGATATTGCAGATATGCCCGGTGGAGCTTCCACATTCTCCAAGTCTTCTGGATCCTGTCGTTTCCGTGGCCGTCCCGTCACCATGATGTTCGCCCTCCCCCTCCCCTCTCATCATTTCCCACAACAGACTGGAGCGACATCAAGGACCACAGCCATGTCCCTCGGCTTACATCGTCGCTGCTCGATTGAGATACGCCCGCTTGCCTTCGAATATGAGCCGCTTTTGGTAGTTGGCTTGCCGGCACATGGGGCACATCTTTTGCCCCACAAACCGCTCATACGACTCGATGCCTAATCGTCCCAATCGCCAGCAAGATCAATATCACTCGCATGGCAGGATCAAGATCACCCGCAGCGCCGACCCGAGCCGAGTCGGTCCCGAGCCCGGATGTAGGAACTCACAGTGCCGATGGAATACATGCGAGCATGAGAGCAGGATCTGGTCCTCGGTGCGAAACTCGTCCTGGCAGATGGAGCACGATGACTCGTTTCGGGTCATGAAGGTCATCTTGATATGATTCCAGTCGGCGTTGGTGAGCAGGGCGGCGGGCCGGTCGACGATCCCCATTTTCTGCGCTGGAGGATGCATGAGGCCATGATCGAGAGACACAGTGATCTGGTGAGCCAGTTGGCTTTTGCATCTGTGCCCAAGCCGAGAATTCTCTTGCCCGTGTGGGCTTGTCGGGATGTGTGGTGTGGGTCCACATGCACACAGCCATGGTCATGATCATGGCCGTGTCTGGCGATCTCGTAGAAGGCAATGCGGTCGACATACCCAGCGTCAGCGGGGCCTGCTTCTGGGCATCCAGCGTCCGGTCCTTTTCGACGAAAAACGGGGCGCCCTCGAGCCCCGGCCCCAGCGACGATCCAGCTCCACTTTCGGCCCGATGCAGCGGGCTGTCATTGGTGTCAAGAACGGGGTGCAGACTCGCCATGAGCCGCCTTTCGGCCCGATCCAGCTGCAGCTTCTCGCGCTTCCACTTGGCGAGTTGCTTCTTGTGCATCGATATCACAGGTGCTGGCCGTGAACCTGGCGGTATCGGCGGCAGCGGATCGAGGTGCGCCGGGAGCGACTGGTGCTGAGACGAAGGGCCGGTCTGCCCGAGTCGACGGGACGGGCCTGAACCTTCGAGATGGAGCGACCGTGAGAAATGATCCTGCAGGGCAACGGCTCTCCACAGACCCAGCGAGTCCTTGCGGCTGTTCTCGCGCTGTCGAATGGGCTGCATTGTGCTGGATAGAGCCGGTCGGGTTCGGAGCCGCCAGAGGTCGATACGACTGGACGGCTTGCTGGGACCTTGATGCGCTCCAGCGCCGGATGAAGGTGTGGGCCGAGGTTTTGGCGGGAAACGCTCGATTGGGAGGGCAGTCCCGAAGGCTTCCCTCCTCCGAGAAGACTCTTGAAGAGGCTCGCTCGCCGCAAGACGCCTTGGCTCCCGCCAGATCTTGTCTGCGAATAGTCCACTGCACCATTATCCTAGCTAAACGTCGTCGATTCAACCATGGTGCGCATTGATAGGAGCTGCGATCTGAATCTCACTCACGTCCGCTGATGCATCTGGCTCTGCAACTCGCACTTGGCTGATCCCTGCGCTGCGTCTCGCCAGTCTGAAGTCGAAGAAACCATCAAGCGACTCGCGGGCCACAAAGGTGTCGAGGGCGTCGTCATCGTGAATATGGAAGGCATTCCCATCCGGACGACCCTCGACAACGAAAAGACCGTCCAGTACGCCGCGCTCATCACCCAGCTCTCCTCCAAGGCCCGCAGTGTCGTTCGCGACTTGGATCCTCAGGTGGGACCGCAGAGAGGTGGACTGGAAGGGGCTGCGGGAGCGCATTGACTCGCTCCACATGCTCGAGATCAGCGAGCGTGGGCAAGGACACCAAGATGCATCGCCAAGGCCGTGGCTGGGAACTCATGTCACTCCACCGCTTTTGATAGAATGATCTCACGTTTTTGAGAATCCGATCAAAAAAACACGAAATCATGGTCGCTCCGGGTGAGTGCGAGTGGGGTTGTTCTGTCGGCAGCGGTCGAGCGACAATGTTGGGCATCCCTTGCGTTGCGGCTGCGACAGTAGTTAAGCGGGACCATTTGCTGTTCGGCGCTGGAACTGACAACTCACGCTCGGTGCTGGGATCTCATCATGCTCGGTGCTGGTATTTCACACTCCATGCTCATCCATCGCCCTCCTGGCTCAGATAAAGAGTATATATTGATAGTATTACAGAATCCACATCCATAGCCACGCGCCGATAGCCGGCGGCCTGTCCTTCGATGCCATTTGGTCCAACGGCTTCGCGGGTTCTAAAATACAGCTCCTTCGATCGGGCCATCGATATAATCCCTCGTCTTGTATTCACACGGCGAATGTTCAGAGGATAGTTGGTGTTCATGTTGAGCGATCCTGGCAACACAGATCTTGGGTGTGCGATCGCTTTGATATATCCCTGCAAGTCGCCTCGGCAGTTTGACCGACACTCTCTGTTCACGATGTTACCCATCTTCATCCATCTCATCTATCGCCCGCGCCCTCGTGCTCATTCCGTTCGCTGCCTGGCCCATCCCGGCCGTCGTGGGAATGGCTTTCTCCGTCTCTCTTGAACATTCGGTCGGCTCGCTCAGTCGCCCGCCCGTCCGTCCGCTGCCCCTTTGCCAATCGATGCCGCTGCAGCCCCACATCATGGGTTTCGTCCTCCCCAATCTTGCCTGGCCTTCCGCTGTCTTCTTCTGCGTTCCGCAGCCTCGCTTGGCTCCGCCTTGCGTCGGCCCGCCGACGTGGAGGATCGCCCTCCTGCCGCCGACATCAACTGATTTAGCCCAAACCAGCATCCAGGAGCCCCCTCTCTCCCAGCCGGTCTGCATTCCGCTGCCTGCTTTGTCGTCCAAGCTCACACCCAGGCAGTTCACACCTCCCCTCAGGTGCAAACACCGGCCTAAACAGCCCGTCCTCGCCACTCTTGTCCTGGCTCTTGTGGCACCGTCCAGTGCTCAAACACCACGTCGATTTCTGTTGCGATACCTGCCCAGCCCGTGGTCGCACGGCCCTGTCGGCGACTTGGCCAAGCGTTTCTGGCTTCCCTCGTCCTCGCTTCGCCTCGGCCCTCATCGCTCCCGCTCCAGGGCCAGCGCAAGCACTCCGTCCTCCACGGCTGCCTATCCCCTTCCGTCTTTCAGCGGGATCCCAAGCCGCCCGCCCGCTCGCCTCCGCCTCGCCACCGCCTGCGATGGAGTCGTCCCACAGCTCCTCCTCCGGCCCATCCCGCTCGTTCCGGCCCCATGTCCTGAGAACCTCGGGCCTGAAGCATGTCAAGTCGCTCTCGGATCTGATGCAGAGCAGCTCCACCGGCTCCGCCAACTCTGCCGGCACCAACGACTCGGCCGCGCACATGTCCCTGGCCAACCCTGTCTTGCGCTCGGCCGTCCCGAAACTGCTGCAGCAGGCCGAAGAGCGTCGGCTGCGACAGGGCCGCCTGCTGCTCGTCTCGCTGCTCGAGAACTTTTGTGTCCTTTATGACCAGTCGCCCGACCGCAATCGCCGTCTGTTCTTTGCGATCTGCAAGCAGCTCTCGGCGATGGGGGTAAGTCTGTCGCCCTGGGGTGCAACAGAGTCGGGGGAGGTGGGCGATGATGGGGTATAGGAGCCAGGTTTGAGTGAGCAGAAATCCTGCACCAACATGTACCCGCACATTCCGGACCGTCGGCATGCGGAACCAGGAGCGCCAATGATGGCAGTCGGTCAGGCTCGCAGACATGAATCGGTGGCATGTATTAGCGGGACGCCGCTGGCGGCAAGATCTCGCCACGATCCCGGCACGATCCCGGCACGATTTCAAAGCGACATCAACACAACATCGACACGATCGGGGCCATGATTTGATGCCTTCTCGACACGATGGGGATGTCAAACTCGACAGCCGTGTATCGACGAAACTCGATGGTGGCCGGCCTGTCGATCGGGCTCTGGATATCAGCATGTTCATGACAGGCCCCTCGAGGCAGCCACTGAACAGCATACACTGTGCATCGTAGCCTCGTCTCCGTCGCCAGTACAGCCACTAATCTACTTGCCGTTGCCTGACAGATCATCAGCTCGGACGACTTTATCGATGAGATGACCTCGGTCCGTGCCAACTACAAGCAGGCATTCAAGGAACTTGTCACCCGCGCGCTCTTTGCCATTCAGGTATGCGCTTCCCGTCCTTTTGGGCGACAGCGAACGCAACCAGCGGGGCTGTGCTTCGTCATTAGATCTTGTCCATAGGCTCCTTGTCTAGATCCCTCCTCTCAGAGTGTGTCGCCTCGACTCAATCCATGTGCCTGTGTCCTCAGGAAGAGCAACTCTCACAAAAGGCAATCACTTACGACCAGGGTGCGTTGTGCTGACGCTGCGCCCTGCTGCCAGGCGCAACTGGATGATGGCACGGCAAAGTGGGCTGCGATCGGGCCTCTTTGGCCGTTCACACGCACATTGTCCATGCGGCACTGACATTTGCTTTTGCGCTGCGGCGTGACCTTGCATCGGGCATATCCTTGCTGTTCCAGAATCATCCATGTCGACATCGTCGTCGTCGGCGTCCCAAGTCCCAAACAGCCTGGTCTTGGCTCGATCCATGCCCGCGCGGTCGGCGACCACTTTCTTCTCGCCCATCACACACGACTTTTCGGATATTCTCGATCTTCAGGTCTCCCGCTACCGCGAGGACTTCCAGGAGATCCGCGTGCTCGGCCACGGAGCCTTTGGCGTCGTTTGCTGCGCCCGGAACATGCTTGACTCAATGGACTATGCCGTCAAGAAGATCCGGCTCCGAGCGGGCCGCAAAGCAAAACTGGAAAAGGTCGGGGTCTGCTTCCAAACCATCCTATTGCCGCGGCATCATGCACAGCAGCAATGCTTGGCTTGCTCGTGGACGTGTGATGGAGCTGCAGGACCATGTGCTGAGTGCGAGGAAAGCGTGGCTCACACAAGCATTCGCGCCGCTCTAGATCCTTCGAGAGGTCAAGTTCCAAGCCCGCCTGACGCACGCCAACGTCGTCCGGTATTACTCGGCCTGGTTCGAGCATTCTGAATCGCATCCGAATCCTCGGCTCTTGGACGACTCGTTCGGCATCGGCGGCGATCTCGGCAGTTCGCTCGAGGACTATGAGGACGACGACAACAGCGACGCCATGTCAGAGTCTCTGAGCGAGAGCCAGCCATCGGGCCGGGCTTTTCCCCCGTTCGGAGCGCGCAGCTCACTTCATTCCCAGCAGCTGTCGTCCATGGACCGCGCCGTGCCCTCGATACCCAGATCCGCATCCCCGATGAAGGAAGTGAAGAGTAGTCCTCTTCGGAGCCCTGCCCGCTCTGGCCGCCCCAGCCACCACGCGGATGTAGGCGACAAGGCTGCAGTGTCGTTCTACCTCAGCGAGTCCGAGGGGAGCGGTGCAAATCGCTGGACCGATCTGGACGACTCTGCCACCGATGCCGACACCGAGACCGACGCCGACGCGGACACCGACACCGATGCTGACACCGACGATAGCGCCGACTACATCCAGGCAGATGCCTCTGACACCGATTCAGACTCGGAAAGCGCGAGCTCCTCTAATATGGACTCGGTCTCGGATGACAGCACCCATGGTCTTGGCGAGTTGAACATCATGCCGTCCTCGTGGACTGCCGAGGCGCAGGCCTCCTCGAAGGATCGCTCGAGCACCACCCAAGCCAGCGGCAAATCCTCGGCAGGCGATACCCTCTCAATTGTGGAATCACTGTCGATCCGGTCTGCAGGCGACTCGTCACCGACCCGACACCTGACGCTCTTCATCCAGATGGAGCTGTGTTCCTCAACCCTGCAGGACTGGCTCGTTCGACGCAACGCCAAGAGCAGCCAGCTCGACGATGTCGACCAGGACGAGTGTCTGCGCATCTTCACCGAGGTGGTCGAGGGCCTTGCCTATGTTCACTCGCAAGGATGTATCCACAGAGACATCAAGCCCAAGAATATCTACTGGAAGCCGGACGTCGCCGACGATACAAGCACAGCCGCCAGGGGCCACTGGAAGATTGGCGACTTTGGACTGGTATGTGTGTCCTCCCTGACCGACAAGGCTCGCTCTGGATGGGTTTGCCGCCTGGCTCGACCATCCGTACGATCTCTGAGAGTGTTGATATTCTGTGGACCCGACGGTGGCTCGCGAGTCGATGCAACTCGAAGACTTTCTGCACACCGAGCGTCGCTTTGAGATGTTGACATCACTGGGATGTGTGTGGCCCCTCAGGTCACAGCGGCTGGCGAGAACCTGTTTCACCAGTCGACCCACGAATCCCACCCAACGCCCCACAATCCCGACCGGACAACTGGCGTGGGAACCGGAACGGTAAGTGATCGCGGGTCGCCGAGCAGCCATGTGCGCTTCTGTTGCTACTTTGTCGTCGAGTGCTGACCCAGTCTCGGTTGCCTTGGCCGCGCATACCGCCTTCCACCACCATGCTCTTCGCCAACAAACGCCGACCTGCACTGCCAGTACGCGTCGCCCGAACAGCTGCATCCTTCCGAGAACGTGCCTTATACCTCCAAGTCCGACGTGTACTCTCTGGGCATCATCCTGTTTGAGCTACTCCAGCCCTTCTCGACGGCCATGGAGCGAGCCATGGCTTTGAAGGCGCTGCGAGACGGCGTCCTGCCCGAAGCCTTTGTTCGAAAGTGGCCCAAGGAAACGACCCTGATTCTGTGGCTCGCCTCTGCGGATCCCTCACAGCGCCCAAGCGCCGAAGACCTGCTGAACTTTGAACTGCTGCAATTTTCATCGCGCGGCCAACATGGCGCGGCGGGATGCAAGGGATCCAGCATCGAGACGGTCAGTCGGGGAATCCAAGTTGGACTCGGCGACATCCGAGACGATTTCTACTACAGCCATTTACGCTCGAGGTCGTACGACCGGCTCCCCGTTGGCCATGCTGCTGGCTGCATGCCTCCGTCCGGTGAAGCACGGCATCGCCCGCCACATCCCGCTGCCGCGGGCGAGAGACTGACACATCGCAGTCGGTCGCTGCGGATGGATCTTGCGAGACGCAGCGACGACTATGCCGCCGCCGTTGAGCTCGCGCGCAAGGCAGAGAGCGACAAAGTCGCTGCCCAAAGGGAGAATCTGTTGCTGAAAGAAAGAATCAAGGCGCTCGAGAGTCAGCTGCAGCTGCAGCAGCGTGGCCACGAGAATGGAGGACAGCTGAAGCTCTAGTGTCTGATTCCAGTGGATGTGTTTCTCAAATATACACCCCGAATGGCTCGCAAACTCTTTCATCGTTGGGTACACGGCTGCCATGAGCCAGAGCAAGTGCAAATGGCGTGGTTTCGGTGTGGCTGCCGGCCGTGGGCACTCCAATGAATCCAAACCTGGCAATACAGCCAATCCAACAAAGAACGGGACACCCCGGAGTTGAACAAATATGTTATCACTCAAAACATCGCGCACTGGGTATGACCATTCAGTGATGTGTTTCTGGATCTGAATCAAGGACGCTTTCTCGCTCAGATGGCTCCCCGCAAGCGAAGGACACCACCCAGGCGCCCAAGTGGATCTGCCCTGTTCTTGGAGGGCGGTACCCCTTGTACGTTGGAGCAGGCACTTCGGCCCAGGTATCGCCGTGCCAGGCACTGGTTTCATGCGGATCCAGTCAAGTGCCACACAGCATCACAAGGAAGCACCGGGGCACTTCCACTCCAGCAAGAGCCCCCCACGCACATGGCGCCATGGGCTCTCCGTTCCCACGACTGTCCTGCCTCATGCATCTTTCCGCTTTCGGCAGCATTGCGCCCCACGTCTCTGGGCCGTGAGCCAGACCCTCCTCCTTCATCCCAGCCGTTGTTCTGTCTTCATCCACCTCCTCACCCCCGATTCAGCTCTGAGCAGGTCCTCTGTCCCAAAGCACCATGGCTACCACATTCGCTGAGGACTCCAAGCAGGTCGACATCTCCGTCTATGTCCGCGCTCGTCCGCTCCTTCCGCATGAACTCGAACGCGGGCTGGCGGCCTCGGTGTTCGCCGAGGATCGAACTGCGTCCGTCCATGTCCCACAGACCACCGTCAGAGGAGAGTCGTCCGTTCAGGTCCAAGAGTTCAAGGCCGACAACGTCTACGGTCCCGATTCTTGCAACGATACCATCTACGAGCAGGCCGTTCGGAAGCTGGTGGGCTTTGCGCTCAAGGGCGGACTGGCCACCGTCTTTGCCTATGGACAAACAGGTGGGCGGTTGGACGGACGGAAGTTCTGCTGGGCTGGGCCGGTAGCGGAGACATGAAATGTCAGCTTCAAGCTGCTCGTGCATCGCATCGATTCGCTCCCCTCCCCTGCCTCTCTCGTGTATCTCCAGCGAATTCATGTGCCTACTCTGCTTCGCGTCGGACGCTGTCCATACGGGCGTCGGTCCGTTGGTCTACCTTCCTTGATATCCACAGGCTCCGGAAAGACATTCACTCTCACGGCCTTTGAGGCCA
Source organism: Polychytrium aggregatum (assembly GCF_025602895.1). NCBI lineage: Eukaryota > Fungi > Chytridiomycota > Chytridiomycetes > Polychytriales > Polychytrium > Polychytrium aggregatum. Next base: position 85,471 of record NW_026516319.1, on the reverse strand, counting down.
GTGTCAGCAAGGATCTCTTCGACCTCGAGCTCCTCCAACAGTGGATCCCGGGGGCCTCGCACGACGATTTTGAAATCCACCTCTCGTTCTTTGAGATCCTCGGCAAGAATGCCGTTGACCTGCTTAGCGAGCGTGCACCCGTCAAGATCCTCGAGGACCACTTCCGGGCTATCCAGGTTCTTGGGGCGCGCGAGGTTCACGTCCGATCCACCAACGAGCTCCAGCAACTGATCCAGAGCGCCGTTCAGCTCCGGCGAACGGAGGAAACGAGCAAGAATGCGACGTCGTCCCGGTCGCATGCCATTTGCCGCCTCCGCATTGTCAACAAATCGGTCTCAGAGGCCGAGGACGGCGTGTTGTATCTGATTGATCTTGCCGGCTCCGAGTCCCATGGCGACTCGAAATACCACGACAAGGAGCGCATGAAGGAGACCCGCGAGATCAACACGAGTCTGTCGGTGCTGAAGGACTGCATCCGCAACCGGGTTCTGGCCATCTACTCGGACAAGTTCGTGCATATCCCCTACCGCAACTCCAAGATCACGCACCTGCTCAAGGACACCTTTGAGATATCGTCAATGCGAGCGACTCAGACAGTCGTGTTTGCCAATGTCTCGCCGAGGTAAGTCGACAGCTAGCGAGATCAGTCTGTCGTGTGTGCTCAATCCGTCTGATGTACTTGGATTTGCGCACTTGATTTGCGTGCTCGATTTGCGCACTTGATTTGCGTGCTCGATTTGCGCACTCGATTTGCGTGCTCGATTTCGTCTGATCCACCTTCGCTTTGAACAACGGCTGGACGTATGCCACCCGCCAGCTCCGACGATGTGTCTCAGACCGTCAACACCCTGCGCTATGTCGGTGCCTTGCGCATCCCGGTTCCCAAGCTGCAGCCGGCCCCCAACCCCGCGGATCCGTCGACGTGGTCGAACGCGACCCTCTCCCAGTGGGTCCGGGAGAAGTCGCCAAAGTCGCTGGTGCGGCCTGAGATCCTGTGCCCAACCGAGTCAGGCCGACAGCTCCTGCGTGTCCCCGAGTCGGAATTCATCCAGAGATGCAAGCAATGCGATCCCAAAATTACCGATCGCGCGGCGCATCTGTTCTACATCGAATTGTGGAAGTTGATGGTCGATGCCCGAACCAAGACTCGCAAGGATACGCTGGCCATACGGCATCTCCCGAAGCAGGCGGAGGTCAGCCGAAAATGGGCCAGAGAATACATGAAGCGGGTGGGCGGAGATATTTAGTCGGCTTGGCGTGGGGAAGGTTCGATGGCGGGACACGCCTTTGGCTGGGACACTGGTGGATCTTGCAGCCCAGTGCAATTCCTCAGAGAACTGGCTCTACATCTCCTCTACCCCCGCACTGCATCTGGTGGAACGCTGCCTTTTTGTCCGTGAGGAGCTTTCTTCATCGCCTCGGCCTTCTTTGCTTGCTTTGGCGTGTCAGAACACTTTCTTGTTTTTTGTTTCGAGTGTGCCGGATACTGAATATGCTCAGACGGGCGCACATTGCTGCACTCCAAAGACATGCGTTGTCGGCCCCAGCCCCCTTTGTGCCAGCCGATCCTTCTGGATCGCCGTGCTGGTATTGGGCCCATTTCGGAAGTGTGTCGGGCTGGGCAACGTAACCAAGCAAGCTGGCGGGCTGTGTCTCGAAGCCAATATCCTTCTTCCGATCCTCTCCCACACACACAAACCACTCCGCCGCTATCCTATAAAGGTTCCGCCCTCCCACCCGGGCCTCGCAAGCTTCCCTGCTCTCTCCCTCGTGCAGGCCCCTCCCACATCCTGCTCCCTACCTGTCTGTCGACATGGACTTCTCCGAGTCTTCTCCTCTCCTTCCAAGAGCTTCTGGCCGGCCCGCGGACGGCAAGGTCCAGAGGGTCACCATCGATCGAGCCGCCAGCCCATCCTCGTCGCAGCCGGGCACCCCCCGCGGCTCTCAGCTGCGGTGCATCAACGTCGAGACGAACCAGCACAGCAGAGAAAGCGAGGCCTCGAAGCGCAAGCTGCTGATCGCCACGATCTTGTGCTTTATCTTCTTTCTCATCGAGCTTGTCGCCGGCTACATCTCTGGTAAGGGTCCAGTCTGCTCGCTTGGGGCCAGAACAGGACGGAGCTGGCAAAGTTGGGTAGAGCAGGAAGGATGGGATGATGGCAGGACGCTGGAGGAACGGCCTCTGGTCCTTCCGGCGACGACTTGGCTCATCGCTCGAGCAGCAGAGCGATATCCGGTGCTGCTTGCTGTCTGGAACCGAATATGCGCTCTATTTGGACCTGGATCTGCCTTCTTGAAGCCATCAATATGCCACAAGCCAGCCTTGCTATTTGGTCGATCATGCCCCCCAGTCTCGAGAAAATAGGCAACTAACGATATGCTTTCCCTCCCTCACTCTCACTCCCTCACTGCCTCGCAACGGATACTCGGACCGTCGTTGCCTCTTGCGGTGATCGCTGGATCTACAACTTTCGACCCTCGACACACACACATATACGTACAGGATCGCTCGCCATCTTGAGCGACAGCTTCCATTTGCTCTCTGGTAGGTCACCCACGGAGGAGGCTTAGCATAGCGCCATCCCGCTAGGCTGGTATGTCAAGATTGCCAGGAGAGCGCTCTCGTAACCCTATCATGCTCGCTCCTTTCGGTTCCAGATATTGCCGGGTTCGCCATCTCGTTGGTTGCCTTGTATCTTTCGAACCAGCCGGCGACCAAACGTAAGCCGTCCGCGACTGCGGGAGGCATGGGTTCTTGCTTGGATCCGGGAGGTCAAACAGCTGTACGATCCATTCCTCAGCGATACCGAGTCGCCGTCTGATGATGCGTTGTCGGTCTCCCACTGCCTTCTCTATCTTCGTGCTTGACACTCTGTGCTTCTCGCAGGCCACTCGTTCGGATTCCACCGCGCAGAGATCATCGGCGCAATTGCCTCGACCTTCCTCATCTGGATTCTCACCGCGTATCTACTCGTCGAAGCCTTTGAGCGTCTCCGAAATCCAACACCAATCGATGCCCCGATCATGTTTGGCACCGCTGCCATTGGAGTCGTCGTTAACATCGTGCTTGGGCTGACACTGCACTCGCACGACCACGACCACGGTCATGGCCATGGTCATGGCCACTCTCACGACCACGGCCACGGCCACTCTCACGACCATTCGCATGATCATTCGCATGATCATTCGCACGACGATGGACACGACCATGGACACGATTACGCTCACGGGCAGAGGTGCGCCGGCCGCTCGCATTACGTGCTGGTGCTTGTGAGAGCGACTGCAGAGTCTGCTGCCACGACCGAAAGGCAGCCCGTGTTTTTACATGCCGATCGCAGTCCTCGCCATGCTCGACTGGCATGCTGACAGTGTTGGTTTTTGTGTTGGCACCGACTCAGCAACGGCACCAGCAGCAATCGATCGGCAACTGACTCCTACTCTCAATCACAATCGCACTCGCACGGACTCAGCTCGTCGACTCACAAGTCCGCGACCAACGGCACCCTGGTGCAGTCGTACCATGTGCATGACCATGACTTGGATGGGTCTTCCGAAGACCAGGTCGAGACTTCCGCCGTCCCAGCTGTTGCTGTTGCGATTTCTAGCGCCCCATCTTCGGCCCCAACACGAAGCAAAGTAAGGCCTGGCCGAGCAACTTGTGCCAGCGGAGAGTCGGTCGAAGCCAGCGGAGGACAGGAGCCCAAGTGCCGTCAATTGCTAACTCATTTACATGTCCTTCCATTGGTTTCTCTGCACGCGACAACCTACCGGCGCGACGCTCCCCCTGCCCGACTCCAGCAAGTTAACATTAATGTGCACTCGGCAGCCATCCATGTGATCGGCGACCTCATTTCGAGCATCGGTGTCTTGATATCAGCAGGAATCATTTGGTACGACCCGTCCTGGACGATCGTCGACCCAATCTGCACGTTCATCTTTTCGATCTTTGTGATCATGACGACAATCAAGCTGATGGACAACAGCCTCAGGGTCCTGATGGAGGGTAAGACCCAAGCGAAGCTGCAAACAGGGATAGCTGACAGAGACGGGGGCAGGCATAAAGCGTGCCCGGAATGGCGAGACGGAGGCAGAGATAGCAAGGTTGAAATAACTGGGTTTTGGATGGCGTGTCGAACCACAGCCAGGGACTCGTAGCCATGGGCCTTTGATGTTGGTGGGCTTGTCCATGGCGGTAGAGTTGGTAGACACAGGTGCCATGGATGTTTGGGATGGACAGCACCGGGCTTACGGGAGGGAAATCAAAGAGGCTGATCCCCAGGCGTTTCCTCACCATATAGCCACGCCAAGCAATATCGATGTCGAGATCGTCACCAAAGAGCTGGTAACCGTCCCGGGCGTCATCAACATCCACGATCTGCATATCTGGAACATTACGGTCGGCAAGGTGGGTATCCCCGTGGTGCTGGATGGGCATGGGCGGCGAGGGTGAGATGGCGAGGCGGATGAATGAAGGAGAGCCTGATGGATAGGAGGGGCTGGCTCTCGGAGCCGAGTGAGTGAGTGATGCCTGCGGGCAAGCTTGGATGCTAACCTTGTGCTGTGTTTGCTCGACGAACTTGATGGTCATATTCCAATGCAGCCCGCTCTGGCCGTCCACATTGCGGTCTCGCCAACCTTCCCGGGCACGAACCAGCCCCTGACGGTGGAAGACTGCCACTACATCCTTACGGAGGCCCAGCGCATCCTCTGTGAGGAGCACGATATCCACCACACCACTATCCAGGTGGAAGTCGCATACGAGACGGACGATATGCCGGTCGGCCACTGTGCGCCGCTGATGTGCCGAATGTGAACGGACGGGCAAGAGGCGGGGCCACCCAATTGTAATGGAATGGTAGACGGGGAACAATATTGATGTATTCCCATGGCCTCAATGCCGGGCCAAAAGTGCCGAAGCCTCAGGGATCGTGGCGACTCGACAGGGCTCGAACGATTTGCCTGTGGTATCGGTGTTGGTGTTGGTGTTGGTGTTGGTGTTGGTGTTGGTGTTGGTGTTGGTGTTGGTGTTGGTGTTGGTGTTGGTGTTGGTGTTGGTGTTGGTGTTGGTGTGGGCTCTGAATCGCAGAACTGATGAGGTTCAAACTGGTCAATGCCGGACTTTGCTGCGACGGAGAGAGCCCGGCGGCGACACAACCAACAGCTCGCGAGCAGCAGGACAAGGACGAACAGACGCGGGGCCAGAGGCCGCCATGGGCAGCGCTTGCCTGGACACAGGACCGGAGCGCGCGACATTCACGTGGCCCGAAGCCTCTTAGTGCTGTTGCACAGACATGGTGCCACAAAGGGACGCGCGGACGCCATCCGCCAGTCCAGGGGGAGAGGCACACGGGGGGACCAGCGAGCCAGCAAAGTTTTGGAGCGAACGAGCGAACGAGGGAAGGAGAACATGAAGGATGGCGTGGAGCTCGCGGGTGACGGAGCGGGATACGCAGCAACGACGCAGCAGCAGCGACGAGACAGGGCTCGCGCTGCACCCGGTGGCGTGCGGGCTGGGGGTGGTGGGGAAGAGTTTGTGGCGCTGGCCGCGGCCAAGACGACCAAATGCATTAGCCCGGTGCACGTTTGGGAGATATTGGATTCGAAATGCCGCTGATGCGACAGCGGCCAGGCAGGCCGCACCCAGAGAGCACATGGCGAGCAGATTGGAAGGGGAACGAAGGACATGCTGGCCTCTGCGGCAAGCATGATTCTGCGGCAAGCACGATTCTGCGGCCGGGTCTCTTGCACACGCCTCAAAGTTGCGGCCTCGCTCCGTGGTGGGTGTTCCTGGCCTTGTGGCAGTCCCCGGGGAAGGACGCAAGGCGCCTCGTCGTTGCCACAGCCCGTCAGGCGGACCCGGTGGCGGCGGGGCCAGAGCAGGGGGAAACGAGCGATGCGGAAGAGATGGCAAATGGACGCGCGGGGGACACGGCATGGGCGGCGAGGCAGGGGCGGCATGGGAAGATTGGGGGGGGGGTGCATCGATGCAGCAGCGGCAGCCAGGCGTGGGAAGACGCTAACATGGAGCAGCAAACTGGATGGTGGCGTGTGGCCACGGACAATTGGGGTGGATGAATCGGCTTGCCTGGCGATGCCCGGCGATGGCCGATGGTGTTTGGCAATCTTGGCGATGGCGAAGAGCGATGGCCCGATGGCGAGATAGGAAGCACCCGATGGCAGATGTGCAATCGCTGGCTGGATGGGCGACCCAAGCGGCGGCTTTGTGCGGCATTGGGTTGCTGCGTGTGTCCGCACCGACCAAATGCGACGCGGATGTCAGTCTGGAGCCAGGTCCTCTGCTGGACACAGACCTGTCTCAATCTGCCCCCGCCAACAACGCACCAGATGCACAACCCGCCAGGGACGTGCAGCGGCATCTGGCTGCGATGAGCCGCACCAGACCCGTTGCTGGAGGCGGGCTCTGGTCCGGGCTGCAGCAGGGCGGGAGCAGTATCCGGGAGCTGCTTCCCAACGAAGATCAATGCAGCCTCTGGGCTCTGGGCTCTGGGCTTGATGACAAGGGACCGGCTGGCAACCGGCTGGCAACCGGCTGGCAACTGGCTGGAATCCGCATCGGGCTGGATGACAAGGCCCCGCCGGCCTTCCGGGCCTTTGGGCCGTTCGCGGATCAGGCGCTTCCGTGGCGGCCCTTGTGTGGTCATGAGTCACCGTGGCCGCCCCTGTCGGTGTGCCGGGGAGCAATGTCAGTGTGTCAGTGTGTGGCGGTCGCTTTGGCGGCATTGTTGCTGCTGTCGTTGGATGAGACGGCCATCGGCGCTGTTGCTGATGCCGTTGCCGTTGCCACTCCTGCCGTGCGGGACAGCATCGCAAGCATCATCAACACCAACATCGTCAACACCGATGCCATCGGCATTGGCTGCATGGATGTGTCGCGCCCTGGTCCTTCCTGTCCCACTCGGTCTGTGCTGTTTGTGTGCCGCCTGTCCCTTCCTCGTCTCGCGCTCGCGGCGCTGGCCCCGGTCGTTGTCTGCGGCTGAGGGGCGGTGCGCCTGCTATCGCGCGTGGCGGCGGCAGCAAGGATTGGGCGCCATGGGCGCGGCGCTGTCCGCTGGCACGCCGGAAGCTTGCACACACAACAAACAGCCGCCCCTCGTGGTACAGCGGGGCGGCTGGCGGCACAAAGCCCCTGCTCGCACAGCAAGCACACTCTTCTGCGACACAGCCGGAGGACAAGCGCCTCGGGCTGATGCAGCCGCAGTTGATTGCGGCCACTGCGCAGTGGCCGGCTGCGCTGACAGAAAACTGCATCCGCCACCACCACTTTCACACAGAACACCGCAGCAGCGACATCAACACAGTGCGACAGTAACAGCGGCAGCAACAACAGCAACGCAGCACAGCATTAGCACAGCAACACAACCAAACAACAATGCAATAACAACCAAGTAACAATGCAGCACAACCCCCTCGCAGCCTCACACCGCACATGCTCATGCCCCTTCCAACCCCCGGCTGTCTTGGTCCAAACAAACGACGACGATCTCGCCCCAGCACCGCCTCAGGCTACCATTGCGTATTACTAAACCGTTTTACAGACCGCCCCCTCTCCGGTCTTGGGCTCCATCGTGCATTTTTTCTTGCTCTCGCTCCATGTTACCTTCGGCTGCGTGAGCTCTGATCGCCGTGATCGCTCGTCTGCTGCCGATTCCCCCCCACCTTTACAGGCACTCCATCCCTTTCCATCCTTCGGCGACACACCTGCCTCGTCGACTTGCACATCGGGCCTATTGACTGCACATCTGTCTCGGCGGCTGTTGCCCAATTACTACTCCCACTCCTGGTCCGCAAGCGGGCAAACCGCTCATCTCCCTCGGCGGCTCGATCATGAACCCGTATTTCCATCACTCGCCTCAAGAGCCCAATTCGCGACTTGCCGGACAAAACAGACTCCCTCCCTCTTCGGAGCTCCTCCCTGACCCCAAAAAGCACCCGCTTTCGCAGCCCTTCGCCGATCCCGTTGCCTCCCAGCCGCTGCCCTATCCCTCGATGCTCGCCTCGCCCGGCTACCACTACAGCCACTACTTGCCCAACGGCGCCCAGCCCGAGCTGTCCTATGCCGACATGCCTCCCATCGGCGCCCCTGTCCAGCCCCATCCCTATCTGATGCACGAGTACCCTCCCGTCGTCGGCGACTTGGCTGCCATGACCCGCCATGACCCGCAATCGCTGCCCAAGCCCGATGCCCAGCTCCTTCCTGCCTTTGCGCCGTCGCAGTGGAAGGTTGCCCAGACTCAGAATCAAAGCCAGACCCAGAACCACACCCAGAACCACACCCAACCGTCCGTCTACCAGTTCTCTCCGCAGGAGCTGCCGTCGCCCTCCCACTTTGACTCCTCCAAGCGCATCCAGACCCTGTCCCAGACTCGGCAGCTCAAGCCCCAGTCGCCCTCGTTTCCGCCATCGTTCCCGCACCCGCACTCTCATTCGCACTCTCAGCTGGCATCGATATCCCGCTCGCATCCGTCGCCACCGTCGATCCCGCCCTCGCCGCTGTCTCAGTTGCAGAGCCCAGGCGCCCATCAAGCCTCCGCAGCCCATACCCAAGGCCCGAGCCAAGTCCCTGGTCATAGCCATGCGTCCGGGCCCTTTTCCGATCACTCCCAGATCCGGACCCAGATCGCCAGCAACGGCCATGCCCATGCTCTCGATCACGGTCATGTTCCCCACGTCCCGACGCACTTGCATGCCCAGGTTCCAAATCACGGCCATCTTTCGGGTCATAGCCAGATGCCATCCCATCACCATCAACATCCATCGCAGCTTCCCGCCCATCCTTCTGCTCGCCAGAATGCACAAGATCCCTCATTCGGCCTGCCTCATGTCCAGGACTACTATTCGTCCATCCCGGCCCACACCCTGATCGACCACATGTCAACGCCCGCCCGCTTCAACCCTGAGTTTGGCGCAATGCCCTTCCCGAACTCTGTGCGCATCGATCAAGCCGCTATCCTCGACGGCATACCAAAGAGTGATATGACGCTCTCACCCCATCGAGACCCTGCCCAGACTTTGGCCGAAGACGGCTTCCACCCGGTCCCAGCCCAGCGCTACCTTCCGGCCGAGTATCCAGAGTACGGCAGTCTCCCCGTGTCTTCGTCCCTCCCCCAACATGAGCGTCGAGATGTCCATCCCCACCATCCGCATCCCCATCCCCTTCCCCATCCCCTTCCTCATTCCGCGGACGTCAAGCCCAAAAAAACTGCCCTGTCGCAGGTCGCCACAAAGACCATCGACAAGTCTGGAAAGAACAAGCCCGCCGCCGTTGTTCAGTCGCTTCTTCGCCATCGCAGTTCGCCCACGGGCTCTTCCCAGCTGCTGGGCGACGCCTCGCAGCCCTCAAGTCCTCCGTCCGAGTCTGACCCGGGCCGCAAGGTCATCCAGGAGCTTGGCCACTGTCGCAGCTGCCACGCCAGCCTTGTGCATCTCACGCTTTATGGCCCGTCGTCGCTCTTTCAAGAGCCCTACGAAGTCAATCTCGTATGCGAGCCCTGCCGGAGCTCGACAGCCGCTGGCGAGCCACCCGCGTCGCTGGAAGAGTCGCTCGCGTCGCCCGAATCGCTGGCTGTCACCTGCGATGTCTGTAAGGGCTGCATCTGCTGGGGCGGCGTCGGCATCCAGAAACCCGAGGGCTGGAAAAAGGCTGCCTTCGATGTCGACACCCTATGCAAGACCTGCGAGCAAAAGTACCAGTTCTGCACCGAATGCGGAGGCGGCGGCCGCCGGCGCACCGGCAAGTGGCGTCCCAAGGAGCTCTTCAGCGAGAACAAAAAGACCTGCAACCTGCAGCACATCCGTATCGGCAAAGACGTCGCCGTCAAGTACGTGGTCTTCAACATTTCGTCCCCGACCAGCTCGGCCCTCAACTCGGCGTTCCTGTCGCAGGTCCTGCAGATGATCCGCGATATCAACATGGAAAAGATTGCCATCCCCCAGAAGATGGAGACCCACGTGTCCTTCAGCACCTTTGAGCGCATCGTCCAGCGGCTGGACGGCGTCACCGATGAGGCCCGGGACGACATTATGCGGCCGTGCGCCATGGGCGAGCTCAAGTTCCTGATCATGGGCCAGGTGCCCATTCCGAAAACCCGCCGGCGCCGGCAGCAAGGCTCCCTCGTCGACCTCGGCCGCGCCTCCGACCCACACATGTACATTTCCGTTGCGATCGTCAAGCTCGACCTAGGATCGCGATGCCTTCGGTTCTCCTATGGTGCCGACCGACAGTACAAGATCGGCGGGTCACCGCACTCGGTGAGCCTGATGCGGGCCATGGTCGAGTACCTGCAGTCCGAGCCTCTCTCCCCGGAGCTGCACCGGTTCTATTCACGAGACCCTCTAGCATCGACGGCCTATCCGGCGCCTACGCTTGGATCGCTCGTGCGCTATATTTTCATGCGCGCGCGCAAGCCCAACAAGTCCACCAACTTTACCGACAACACCCTGCGGCGCCTGAGCTTCCTGCCCCAGAGCGAGTTTGTCCACCGGGTTGCGGTCGAAGAGAACCAGCAGATCGACGAGAGCATCTTTGTGGAGAACATCAAGATGCCGCCCGAGGTCCTGGTGGATTTTGAGATCTATGTGGCCAAGGTGGATGAGTTCATGAAGGTGTCCTGCCCAAGCAAGCAGGGCCACATGGCCTGAGCGCCTTGTGTGGCACTCGCTACCATGGTCGCCAACTGCTTGCCATCGTCGCATGTCGTGCATGTCATCGAGCCATGATCGTTGCTGACTGGCGGTTACTGCTGCATGTTGCGCGTGTCGCTGAACTGCAGTCGCTTACCGCCGATGTGGTCGGTCACCCCCTGCCTCTCTTGCAATCATTATCTGCCTGGGTCGTCACATTCCCCCCTCTCAGTACAACGGTCTTGCTGTCACATATCGCAGATTGTTGTTCTTGGGCGACCGGGAGTTGATATCCCCCCATATTTGGTATTCCCGTAAATCCTATTGCAAATATAACAATCCCGTGACTGCATTCATCGCCTTGTGGCTCTGTACACTTTATTCAGAAAAAAACGGGACACCACAGCCGCTTCCATGAACATGTAGTATGTGCTGTGCTTGCGTCAAGCAAAGCCACAAGAAATAAAACAGATCACTTTGGCAGCCTCCGAGTGAAGACCGCCGGTCGCTCTCCGATCTCCACAATCGACCTGCATACTGTGATCATGTTGCGCGCCGCATTGACGTCGCGATTCCACACTGTCCGGCAGCTGGGATTCTTGCAGCTCCTGACAAAGTGGGAATTCGCAACACTGGGCGCATCGAGTCCTTCCAACCGAACTGGCTCCAGGCACTTGGAGCACACCTGCGAGGTGTTGAACTCGTTCGTCGAGGCCACCTTGATGCTTCCATGAGGGCGATGTGGGTGGCGACGGTGGTGCTCGAATTGCTCAAAGTACTGAGCAAACCGCTGCCTCCGAGGGCTGGATGCATAGCCCTTGCCTTGCCGCCATGATGCATTGCCAAAGGCGATCACCACATCGGTCCGTATCGGGGCGTGCTTCAGGACGGCCTTGCACATCCTGTCGACGGCCACTTGGCGCCTCTTGTGGCCCGTGAAGCGATGGTGACGGGCCTTCTTGCCAAGGTGGAAGTCGAGCTGCACTCGCAGCTCCGGTCGCAGGACATGGGTGAGATGGACCTTGAAAGCCTCCGAGGACGACACCTTGGGCGAGGGGGTGGTCGACATCCAGGTCTCGATGCTGAGTCGATACTTCATGATATTGTGCCACTTGGTGTTGGACGTATGGCCACACATTTGCTGGTAGTGGCCATTGGAGAATGAGACCACCTCGTCTTGGTGGCCCGGTGCTTGGATGACCGCCGTGAAGATGGAGCCGACGCCTGGGTCGATTCCAATCCAAGTGGTGCGGTTGGGGTCTGGGTTGCCGATGGCCTGGATGCGCTGCTCGGCAGTCGGAGAGGCTCGATGGTCTCGGTGTGATCGGTTCGAGGCACAAACTTGACGAGACCGATGGTGCATCCAATTCCATCGGTGCTGATCTCGTAGTTGAACAGCTTCTTGTTCACGTCTCGCTCTTGGAAGAGGGAACTACGCAGCTTGAAGCAACTGCGCCAGAGACGATCCTGGTTGTTGACACCGTCATCACCTTGTTCCTTGAGCTTGTCCCGGGTGAGTCCAAGGCGTTTCTTTGGACCAAGGAGTTCCCAGAGTGCGACGGTGTCGATCTTGACATACTTGGCCGTGGCAGTGCACAGAGGGACCATCGTGCACACGGCCGGAGGAGTGTCGAGAGCGAGCTGCTTGAGTGCCCACTTGATCCTGGATGCCAGCTTGTTGATCTTGGCCTTGGTGGTGCCGAGCTCAGATTTGGCCTTGGTGAACCTCTTGTCGTCGGAGGGAATGCCTCTGGCAGTGAGCTCGTCCAGCTTGGCCTGGCGCTGCAGCTCGGTGACTCGGAGGGCGGGCATGTCACAGTCGATCCACTTGTGGACATTGTCGACCATCTTGTCCCGGGCGAGGATTCTCACATGGTGTGAGAGGCGATGGAGGGCCCGGAAGCGGTCCTGGTCGTTGCTGTACCGAAACTCGTCCAGGACGTGGCCAAACTCGGGATAGAGGAACTCGAGATCGGCCTTGGGTGGAGTCTGCCCTGGTTTCTCAAAGAGCTCGAGACAGGCCTCGATGGCTTCGTGCTTATGCTTGTTGGCTGGGAAGACGGCAGCACAAAAGCGGCGAAGGAGTCGCCAGTAGGCCAGGTTGAGGTGGGTGGTGCAGTTGGTGGCATAGGCGTTGACAGCCAGGGTGAGAAGCTGACTGTGAGCACCATCAGGCAGACGAGGGGCCGGAGGCAGGTCTGCGTGCCGAGTGGTCTGGTAGTCGCGAAAGGAAGCGACCAGATGCTCGTTGTATTTCTCATTGTCCCCGGTCGGGGAGAGGGCACCGGCCTGGACGATCTTGAAGCATTGACGGATGAAAGCAGGGGTGGCCTTGGAGATGACGGGGACGGGAAGATCCTGCTCGATGCACCGGAGGATGTGCAGGTTGAGCAGCCTGGATGCCTCGAACTGGATCTGGGTCATGGCCTCGACGGTGGCCTGGATCTTGTCGCGGAGAGCGGGATTGAGACAACAGCCATCCATCGTCTGCTTGAAGCAGCTGAACTGAGGGGCGGATGACCTTCCATCCACGAGTGGGACGACAGAACTCTTGAGGGGCCGGTATTTGGGACACTTGTTGGTGTTGCAACGTTCGTGATCGGTGCCATCGCACTTGGGACATCGCTTGCCAGTACTCGAGGAAGTAGATGGACCAGGCTCGGTGGGATCGACAGCCATTGGATCTGCAGAAGCAGTGGTGGTGAGCGACGGAGCAACAGACGACCAAGCATGCGTGGGGTCAGAATACGAACCAGAGACAGGCTCCGACTGTGACTTGGCTTTCTTGGCTTTCTTGGGCCTGGGTGGCCGAGGCTGGCCATCACCGGTACCCTTGCGCTTCGGAGGCATGGGGGCAGAGGATGCTGGATGCCTGCCAGTGGTACTGGTCAGAGCAGAGACTTCTCTTTATCGTACAATGGCGCGATGATCAGATCAAGGCGAGATGAGGGAAGAAAGCAGCAGGACGAAGGTGTGGCATTTATACCCGAGAGCAGGAACCCGTCTGCGCGGGCTGGTTGGGGAAGTGACCTGTTCAAAAATCGCCGAGAGGTTCAAGCCAGGGATGTGAACGCGAAAATGGCGGCGTGATTGGAGGGAACTCAACCCCAGAAGCGCATCGCTCGCTCAATCAGCCGTGGGAAGACATCTGGAAGCACCCTCCGAACGGCGGACTCGAACAGTGCTACCATCCCGATCTTGAACCCCTCGGACGCATTCAGCGCTGCTGCCTTCCTGTACTGATGCTTCACAATCCCAAAGAAGTTCTCGATGGGATTGAAGTCGGGTGAAGCAGGTGGGGTGAAGATCACTGACCATCCTCGGCGCTCGATGCAGTCCAGGACAGCCCGTGTCTTGTGCATGCTGACATTGTCCATCACAATCACAGAGTCGTCTGGGAAGCTCGCTCGATCAAAGAACTCGACCATCGAGTGTGTCTTGAATGATGTGGGGATGTACATGCGATGCAGCACACCAGAGTGTTGATGGCAAATGCAGCCGAGACAGACTTGTGTTTCATATGATTGCGCTGGCGAAGCGGAGCACCCTTCGGCGAGTATCCGTAGAGAGGGAAAATGGATCTCCTGATCCCTGTCTCATCGACAAAAACGAGCCGTCGTGGGTCGATGGAGCGGACCTGGTCCCTGAACTGTGCCACTCGCTCATCCAGTCGCTTGGACTTGTAGAGGTGTGTTGCCCTCTTGTGTGAGAGACCTGCTCGGTGGATGGCAGTGTGGCAGAGTGAGAGTGATACTTTCCTCTGGAGGATGGACTCGAGCTTGCATCGCAACACAGGACCAGTCTGGAACGGGTCCTGTTCAATCAGGGTGCGGATGACTGGACATGCCTGCTCGAAGAAAGTGGATCTGCGAGCTGGGACCCGGGATGTGTGGCGAATGGTCATGGCCAGCGCGCGATAACATTGGGTAACAAAATATTCGATGAATGGTCAAAAACCCGGGTGTCCCGTTTTTTATTGGATTGCCTGTAATCATGATCTCGAGCAGGAGCCGATGGACCGACGCCTGTCGATGGCCTGTTTCATTTGGCACGGCATCCGGTGGAATCCTGGCACCCCATATGACTCTGGCTGCTGCCTCTGTTGCTGCTTCTGTTGCTGCACCTGTTGCTGAGCCGGGCTCCTTTCCCGCGCACCCACCAGGCCACTTGCTTCAGTTTCGGCCTTGGTGTCGCTCCAGGTGCCACAGACTTGCCTCTTGTCGTCCCCAAGAGCTTGCCCGTTGCTGGCCTGCTCTTCGTTGGGTCCAGACCCTGCAGCCCCGCCTTTTTGCCCTCTTGCCTTCATCGCCCCGCCCCGCCCCGCCTCGGCCCATGCCCGCTGCAGCCTCTCGCCTGTGTCTCTGCGCTTCCTCGGCCTGGCCACGGTCCTCCACCTCTCGATTCCTTCCGTATCTGCGCTGAATCTCAGCCTCACTCCCCAGCCAATCCCTTCCTCACTCCCCTCAATGTCGAAGCGAAAAGTCGTCTGTGTCGGCGACGAGGGCGTCGGCAAAACATGCATGGTCCTCCGTCTTTTGAATGGCTCTTTTCAAGAGGTACGAGTCGGCTCTGGCTTTGTCGGTCACCGCAGATCTTGGTTCCCAAAGAGCCCAACACGCACTGCTCTGCTCTGTCCTGTCCTGCTCTGTCCTGTCCTGTCCCTGGCAATCTCTCCCTTCCTGCACCTGCTCTTTGGATTTGACAATATGGCCTGACACAGCTCTCATCGGCTCCGTTCCTGACGTCTTGTCCGCATCAATCTCATCCCGGCTCTCGCCAAATCTCTTTGGTGCTACCGCTTCTTTCTTCTTTTTCTTTTCTTTCCCGTTCGACAGGAGCACGTTGCTACCCTCGAGGAGAGCTACTCGCTGCCCTCCCAGCCCGATCTGGAGATCTGCGATACCGCCGGTGCCGTGGCCTTTGACCGGCTTCGACCCTACGCATACGAGCGCGCCTCAAGCTTTCTGATTTGCTTCGCCGTCGATAGCATTCCGTCTTTCAAGAGTGTCGAGGAGAAGGTACGAGCGCACGACTCACTCACGATATCCGTTTGGGCAGAGGGATGAAGAAAGGCCAGATGGGGAGGCGACGGCAGTCCAATCCAAGTCCTGGGCAAGTCATGGACGGCCATGTAATCAATCTGGGGGCTGCATCGATCAGCAGTCGCCAAAACTGGAAGCGACTCTTGGACATGATTCTTGGAAGCGACTCTTGGACGCGATTCTTGGATGGGATTCTTGGACGTGATTCTTGGATGGGATTCTTGGATGGGATTCTTGGATGGGATTCCGCGCCATATCCTGGCTTGCGAGGCCAGTGTTGTCCGCGCTGTCTATCTCTGGGACATGGATCTCGAGTATAGATCCCCAGATACCATGCCAGTGCTTGTCTTGGCCAATAGCACGTTGTAACCCCTTGGTCTTTTGCTCTGGTGCTCCTTCAGTTCGTACCCGAGGTGCGATATTACTGCCCCAACCGGCCCTTTGCGGTCGTTGGACTCAAGTCGGATGCTCGAGACAAAGCTGCCCGCGAGTCGCCCGGTGGCGGTAGTCCAGAGTCTGGCTTTGTGACCTTCGAGATGGTGAGTTCCTCGTGCTTCAACCGTCGTTACCTCGCGTTGGCAGTTCAGCTGGGCCGGCTCCTGACCGTACAGTCGCTTCACTCTGGGCTTGAACTATCCAGGGCCTCGAGCTCGCCAAGAAAATGTCGGCTACGCGATACGTCGAGTGCAGTTCCCTCAGCGGCGACGGCATCCAAACCGTCTTTGGCGGCCTTGACAGTGACATCAACACGGACGAAGACAACTTCATCACTGAGGTCGGTCGGCGCCGGGCAAAGAGTCTCACTCCCGCAAGTGCAAAGATCGTCCGGGACGTTGGCAAGGCTCATGAGCACGACGATGACGACGACAACGACCATAGCAAATCCGAGGCTCGCAAGCACGACTCCAAGACATCTGCGTCGTCCAGGCATCGAAAAGATGGGTCCGACCCCGATGTCTCCGACAGAACCCGCACCGACAGAACCAAGAAAGAAAGGAGCACCGCCGCTCGATCGAGCCATGTTGCCGATAAGGACGACTCGCGCAACTCTCGTCGCAACCGCGATCCTTCGGCGCCTGCGAGCGAGCGAAGGAAGCGGGATCCTTCCGCCGCGCCACTCAAACGAAGCGATACAACCCATCGCAAGACCCAGTCGATGTCGTCCTCGACAGCAGCAGGGGCCAAGCCCGCCGTCCGCACCAGCACCGTCTCCAAGGATACCTCATCGTCGGGCGAGGCACGATCGCCCCGCAGCTCCGCCATCAACGGGACGTCTTCGCTTTCCAGAACCACGACGGCACCTTCCAGTAGCGCCACGCGGGTCCGCAGCTCGACCTTTACCTCGCCCGACACTGCCCCGCCGCGGGGCTCCAGTACTGCGTATTCCTCATCCTCCACACTTCGCAAGCGGGCCTCGATCTCGACTATTTCGACTGCTTCGCGCCGCCAGAGTGCCGTTTCTGCAGAGAATCCACCCACGCCTCCCGAGAAGACTCTCCGCTCGGCGCGCTCGATATCACGGCTCGACCGAGCTGCTGCGTCGCCGACCCCGAGTGCTTCTGCTCCCAACTCTCGCCGATCCTCTATCCGACCGGGACCAGAGCCTCTGTCGGCTTCGGTCGTGCAGACAGCAGCTTCCACCAATGCACTGCGAGCCAGCCCTGAGCCCGTCGAAGCTGGAACCCCGGCTCCGGCCGTGCCAGTCGCTCGACCCCGTAGCGTCTCCTCCTCCGCCACCGTTGGCTCGTCCACCAGCACGCCGGTGCCACCCAAGCGAGTGTCGCGCATCACTCCCACCCCGGCTCCGGCTGCTGCAGCGTCAAAGCGCCAGCCACAACAGCCGACGCCCCCGCTCTCTCCGGCCCCACAAGCACCGCCCACGCCGCCAGCCAAGGAGCGTCGAGTTCCTGTGTGGGAACGCCTGGCCAGCAGCGTCAACGACAAGCGCAAGGGTGCCGAGGCCAAAACCGGCAGCCACGGCGGCGGATGGAAGTAGTCGATCCTCCGGCACATGATTGCTGGAATACAATCGTGTCTGAAAGCTATGATCCATGGAGCTGCTGCGGTGCAACGAACCCGGGTCTCCTCCTGCCGTGCGATCGTGCACGAAGCACAGCAGTTGGCGATAGAGACGAAGCTACATACCCGGCGGCTCCGTTGTATGTATGTATCGAGGAGTTGACATCCCCCAGGATATCCAAGGATGGTCATTGGTACCCTCCTCCGACCCCCCTTATATTTTGCGTCTCTGGTATCTGAATACATCTCATGTCCCTTATAGCACAGTCAATACGGAAAGTTACGGGACAGCGACCCTTTTCTCTGACATCAGCGACGAGTCCGGGGGAGGGGAAGAGGCGAGCAATGCGGTAAACGACAATCGCAGTACCAAAGCGATCATTCCGGTGACGATGATGGTGGTGATGATGATGACAATTATGATAATGATGGTATTGAGGCCAAGTGGACACCTTGCTCAGGTTGTGGATGGAGGATGCCAGCGCGTACAGAGCGTCGCCGCTGCTGATTCCTTGTGACTGTTCATCCACAGACCACCTCCTCCACCCTTTCCCATCCTCTGGCCTGTTTCCGCGCCGGTTACGCCAAAATGCTCCGCATCAAGTACGCCTGCATTCTCGACTTGGCTATCTCGGCGATGGACTCGCCGATCTGTGGATACTTTGATATCATCCTGAGAACGTCCTCCTTTCGCAGCTCGTACGTCGAGCAGTCCGACTTTGCCAGCACCGAGGCAGTCCTGGGAACTTCCTCCAGAATTGCCACTTCACCAAAATAGGCGTTGGGGCCCGAGGCGGTGTCGATGGTTTGGCCAAACTGTGGGATTTAGGTAGAATGTGGTTGGGATGAGCACATGAGCAGCGCTGGCTCCGTTGCATTGCAATTCAGGTCACATCACATCGAACCATATCATTCTGCGACAGCGTTTGCTGCTCACCTCGGACAGGACGTCGACGTTCCCTGCTGCCAGGAAGTGCATCGAATCGCCGTGCTCGCCGCATCGGAGGATATAATCTCCAGACTTCCAGCTTCGTCGGTTCATCCACATTCCGAGCTCGCTCAAAACTTCGTCTTGAACGTGCAGGAAGATTTCGATCTGAGAGAGAGGACCGCGGTGTGTCGTTATCGAGTCGCCAAGAAAATCAAAGGGAAGCGTTATCAAGCCGTCTGGTGCAAGCTCAGATGATCGAGATAGTGAAAGAAATTGAAATCGCCGCTCCTTCAGACTCTGACACGGGTGCTTCATCGGCTGCCCGAGGTCAGTTCCACGCGTGGGGACTGTTTCAAAGTCGCTGAGCAAGTGCCTGTCCGGGCAACCAACGCACCTGCTTCAGCGCCTGCAACGAGATTTCAACATCGAATTGCTCGCGGGACTCGCCAGTCTCTCCACGCTCCTTCAGGAGGCTGTAGCGCTCGGCTGCCACACGGGCGATCTGCTTCTTGACCTCCGGATAGAGCGTCAGAACCTGCTCCAGACTCGACTTCATCATCTTGAGGACAAGACACTGCTCCTTGGCCCGAATTGACGCTGTTCGCTTGATGTTGTGGAAGAGCCCGACCTCGCCAAAGAATGCTCCTTCGACCATGACAGCATGGACCGCGCCCTGGGGGCCAATAACCTCGACCGAGCCCTTGAGGAGGAAGAATATGGCGTCGGACTCATCGCCAATGTTGATGACGTTCTTGCCGGGATCGTATACTTCGGGTACGATCGTCATGACGAGCTGCTCAATAAACGTCGGCTCCACTTCGGACAGGACCAGGAGCTATTGGCCGAACATGCTGCCATTAGCGTCGCTATTTTTCTGTACTGCCCAACGGCAAACACCGCTGTAAGGCTCGTGAGCTGCCTGACGACACACAGCTTACTTTGCCGAGATCCTTTCGGGCAAGATCAGCCAGAAACTCTCCTCCAAACTCCTTCGAGAAAGCATTGGTGGTCTCCTGGTTTTTAAGCCAGGAGAGCTTCTCGTCGATCTTGTCCACGACCTGCTTTTTCAGGTCGGGGTGAGGGGCAAGCACTTGGTCGATCGATTCGCGGGTCAGCACTAACAACTGGCAGTTGGTCTTGGCGACAATGTTGGCCGTGCGAGTCTGGTTGACCAGGCCCAGCTCTCCAAAGAACTCGTCTTCGCCAAGGGAGCCGATGCTGTTTCCCTTCTGACTCTGGATTCCGACCTGATTGGGGAGTGCAATTGGCTGGGATTGAGTGCAAATTGTCGATGCTGGATCCGAATGCGAGTATTCCTGATGTCAGGATGACGACGCAGATGTCAGTCGCTGCTCTGAATATTACCTTGCCCTCGACCACAAAGTACATCTCTTTAGCCAAGGTGCCGAATTTGACGATAAAGTCTCCACAGCCCGCAGAGAGGGGCTTTCCCTTGGCAGCAAGTTCGTTGAGGACCGTTTGCGGGAAGCCCTTGAAGGCAGGGAAGGCCGAGAGGAGCTCGGACGCCGACCCTGGAACAACCTCGCCGCTGGATTGCTGCCGGACCGCTCCAGAGCCTGTCATCTGTGGTGAGCCCGAGATGCCGGCGGCTACGCCGGGGGACAGAGGGACGTCGGACACCTTCTTGATCGATTCTTGACCTTTTTGGTCAGAGAGCCTCCGGCTGAGACTTGGGGCGGTCGGAGTGTCGATGGAGCTCCGTCGGATCAACGTGGTGAGGGTCGGTCGAAGAGCTCGTCTTGGGGGTCGGGTCACGGGCTTGCTTACTTCGGTGAACATACTGAAGCTCTCGATGCTGGCTGTCTTGGCAATGGGCTGATTTCCTGTGGAAGGTGTGCGCTGCAACGAGGCCGGGCCGATTTCGCCGCTGCTGAAGGATCGGTCGTGGCTCAAGAGAAGCTGCTCGTTGATCCGCGACGACCCCTGGCTGGCGGTGCCGTGAGCGGGGGTGTGGGTCGCGATGGACGGTGTAAGGATGGAAATGGCTCTTTGGACTTGGCCGCGGAGCACAGCAAGCTCGACGGTGGCCTGTCTGAGCTGGGCCTTAAGGTCGTCTCGCTCTTTCTTGAGGGAGTCGATAGTTCGCTTCAGCTCCCCGACGTCGTCCATTGTCGCGTGGGTTGGTGCGGGCAAGCTCAAACAGCAGAGGTGCGGCAATGGTCGATAGATGCAAGCGGGCTCGGCGAACAGGGTGGAGCAAAAGGATGGATCCGTCGCAGCGCTGGTTTGTGGCCGCCTTTAGAGATGGAGATTCCAGCACCCGACACGAGTAGCTGAGGAGGATATCGCCGTGGGAAAGGGATGGGGAGATGGCGCAAGGGGGAAGCTTGTGAGCTCGAGAGCAGAGGCTGGATGGGCGGTGCCGGTGCTGGGGTGCTCACAACCATCGACGACTTTTCTTCGTGGAGGACCGATCGATACTCAGCGGGCGCCGACACAAACAGAGGCCATTTGCGATGGTTAGTGATAGCATCCAATCCGTCCCCGCCATGATTGGCCAGAGGGTATTGTGGTCCCGCCACGAGCTACAATGTGCTCGGGGGCAAAGCGGCCGAAAGCGACACCCAATGTGGACGTCACTTGGAGCAGCGTCACTCGATGCAGTATGGCTTGGGCTGGTATCGCAGGAGAAGTCTCTCTGCCGAATTTAGTTGGACGACCTAGGACTGATACTGCCGGAATATTGCACTGTGCTCAAACAGGAAGCTGCTCGTTTGAACTATGCCAGCTCGTGTGTCAAAGCTTGCATCCAACAAGACCATTTGAGATAGATCTGATCACCTATATGCACCGAGACTCGTGCACAACGCTGTATCAGCGATTTATTGCAATCCAGATCCACAGAACATGGTGCCCAAGGTCAGTTTGACGCCCTTGCCGTTCGATGATGAGGGCGACGGACGTTTGTCTATATGCCCACTCGTCCAGAAGTTGGACTGCCCCTTGCCTGTCGAGTGTACCGGCCAAACACCGACCGCCTGTCTTGGGACTGCTTCAAGATGACATGTCCACAAAACAGCGGCGGCAACTACGAAGACTCAGCCAGATCCACAAAGGTACCGTTGTTCCAGTGGCAGAGCAGCGTCACATGGAACTCGGCCATCTGAACAAAAAAGTGTTTCTGCACGACCGAGCCAACTAGATTAGAGAGATATTCGAGGTGATGATCCTCACAAAAGCACATCCTGAGCGAGATCATTTCGTCCGCGCCACGAGCTGTCTCGACAAAATATGCGGCAGCTGCATCTGGCTAATCGGCCAAACGAACTGCATTTGTTCACGTCGTCCACGTACCAGAAGCTGGGCCTGCTCAGGAGTCAGCACACTTCCTTCGTGGCAGACAACATGGTCGCGCGTGAGCATAACCTTTCCGTTGACAAGCTTGGTGGGCAGCCCCAGGCTCCTCAGCTGCGGCTCCATGTTGTGCGGGAAGGGGTCCTCGCCTCGGAAAAGGGCACCCTCCTTGAGTTCAAAGGTCTCAGTGGCCACGCAGCCCGATCGAGCATAATCTTGCTTGCGATAAGAATCGAAAAATGCCTCAACCTCTTCTTTGCTGGCGTTGGTGAACAGAAGGCCAACGTTGCCATCGAGTTTCTGTAGGTGGATTCCAAATGGGATTGTCCATCAGATCGGCATCCAAGGCGGGTGATCATGCCGACGAATGCCGAGCAATCGGATAGGGTCAGCGCTGCAACCGCCGCGCAAGTCCGGCGCTTGTGCTGGAGCAGCCACCTATCTCATCCTATATGTGCCCATTTGCCAACCAAGACAACTCCCTTGACAAGCCAGTGTTGCAGCCATGCATCCACCGAACTTCGAGCACGCAGCGACGGCTCCAGGATTCAACTCCAGCAAAATCGACGACCGCTTGTCCGGCGATCCGCTGTCCAGACCAAAGCGTACCTCAGCCACGTATCGGAGGTCTTCTTTGTACTCCTCCTCGGCCGTAGTGCCAAGTGCCTTGGCCATGACCTTGTTTTTGCCAAAGAAGAATTTGGATGTGCTCCACTCGGTTCGGAGATCCTTGAGGAACGTATTTCTCATGTTTTCAACCGAAAAGACATAGACGCTGGTGAACGAGTCACAGGCATCGCGGACTTGCTGAAACAGAGTGTCCTTCTGCTCCCGGGTCTTCTTTTGTGTCTTGGTTAGCGAGACTGGTTGGCCAGGTCGGCGACAAGACGATGGATGCGGTCGGGTCAGTAACGCTCGGGTGAACGGCCCGAATCGGACGTTGGCTGGTCATGGATTCTCTGTCTCGACTCACCAATCTGGGCTCTCTTTGACTTGGGCATGGCGATGCAACGTGGCTGCGGACAGTGTCGATATGGTGACGGTGACGGTGTCGGTGACGGTGTCGGCGACGGACAGAGTGGATCGATCGGAACGTCCCAGACAAGCGCCTGCTCGCCAAAGCCGCGAGGCAAAAAAAAAGTTGGCTGGAGCCGGATTGTGCGACGCAGCAAACTCCGACAGACAATGGCCGACCCGGACGCTGCCGCATCCTGGCCTGCTCTGCCATGTATCGACCGGGATGGCACCGGCTGCGATTGCGGCTGCAGAGAGGCTGGTCGACGGTGGTGCCGGGGACGACATGTCTGTCCTGGCTGACTTCCAACCAGGTGCTGCATGGACAGGCTCGCACGACAGTGTCTGGTCGTTTGTGCCTGTGCACCAGCCGAGTGACAAATTCTCCGCGAGCGATCAAGCCCGTCGCCAGGCCGGCTCTGTCCGCATTCCGCCATCTGCCAAGAATGCACCACCATCACTTTGCCTCCAACCCGCTGGACCGTCTGGTGAGCCCTGGTCATCGCTCTTCTAAAGCATCCGAGAGCATCGGCAATCGCACAATCTGTATTTGCGCTGCTCCGTGTCCGTACCCGAGTTGCACTGTCGGTTGCCGCCGTTTGATCCAGACGGATCCAGATGCGTCGCCGAGGCTGATGTGCGCTGCTCCATCCCGCCAGTCGACCAAGCGCGGTGACTCGACCTTCCTCGCCAAGACACTATCAGACACATCGTCAAAGTTCCTCGTGTATGGTGGCCACCGCATTCTTGTTACCAAGGACAGAGAGCTTGCGCTGCTCTCTCGTCTAGACCTTGAGACGGCGGGAGGGCAGTCCCTGTTTGAAGGCGGCGAGGCCACGACACTCGTTTTTCTCGGGGTCGACAGTCGCTCAATCGCCTACTGGGCCATCGACTGTACCGGACAACTGGCCGGCCTGGAAGGTGGGTGAATAGTCAAGGCTGATGTCCGGCCCCATCTCGATCAGCTCAACAGCTGTTGAGCGGCTGGATAGGCAAGCTGCCTTGACCGCAATGAAATGTGCGCTGTTTTTCGGATTCCTTCGTACTGACACACGGCTGTTTTTGCAGAGCCTCTGAGCCAGAAAGGACTGAGCTTTGCGTCCTCGCGGCCCGCCGCCTTTGGCTTTTGCTCGTTCCATGCGGCCCTCTTTTCTCAAGCAGCAAGTCTCCTTGACTGGAACTCGAGAAACGTAAGCCTGTCTGTCGATGCAGAGTCGAGCATGATTCTGTGTACACTCTTGCGTGCCATCCGCGATGGATAAGCCAATGGACGCTGTGCGTGAAGCGATTAGGAGCGGACTTGATGGATGTCTTGGATTCACTCCTGTCCACGGGCCCACTGTCAGCCACAGTCGAATCGAGGATCTCTGCTGTTACTAACTGCGGCTTGCGCTGACCTCTAAAATCGTGGCTTCCAGCGATTCTGCTCCTCTTGCGGCGGTAGAACTTCCTCCGACGACGGCGGGTACAAGCGCACATGTCCCAACGCTGCCTGCGTCTCCAACAAGGGAATCCAGAACTCGTCGTATCCCCGCACCGACCCTGTTGTCATTGCCTGCATCATCTCCAAAGACGGCGAGCGCTGTCTCTTGGGCAGAAAGCCTGTTTGGCCACAAGGAATGTACTCATGTGTTGGTAGGCTTTCGGTTTCATTGTTATGATCAGGAGGCCGCTGCACTTTGCTAAATCGACCATGCTAGAACCAAAGAGTTACTCATCGTTCCACCCTTCGTTGTCAGCCGGATTTATGGAAGGTGGAGAGAGCATTGAGGTGAGCCACATCCTCGAGTCTGCTCTCGCTCGGGCTGTGCCGCAATCCAGAAGGTTGCTCTTCCGGACACGGGATACTGATACGAACGTTCCAATCTTCCAGGAGGCTGTCCAGCGAGAGGCATACGAGGAAACCAATGTCCGGATCTCCAAGGTGTGGTACCACAGTTCCCAGCCATGGCCGTTCCCTGCTCAACTCATGTAAGTGCGCGACACCCTCGAGCGGCCCTGTATCGTATCGCATGGTATCGCATGGCATTGCATGGCATTGCATCGTATCATGCAAGCGACTAGGATCGCTCGGGTGGCAGATTCTCGATGAGCCGGATCCGATATCTCTCCGGTCGGAAGTAGCAATGTCGATTGATGCTTGGCCATGCAGTCGGACCCCGACTCATTCGTACTGACCCTGAGTCGCATGGCTCTCTGAAAGGATTGGATGTGTCGCTCAGGCAGAAACAGAGGACATTCAGCTTCATGATGATGTAAGTGGATTCGCGAGCCTCTTCTCTGAGGAATCTGCGAGAGAGACGCACTCTGAAGGCCGCGGAATGAATACGACCAGATCACTGACCCCGCTCGTCGTTCTCTACCCGATTTGTGTCGTTTAGGAGCTCGAAGGTGAGGTGCAGCGGTGTCTCCCATGATTCACTTGGCCAACTTATGCTCTGCAAGCGATGCTGCTCTTGCTGTGTCCTATTGCCTCCTGTGTCGTCATACTGTGCAGTTTGCTCGCCTGACACTCAGCCAACCATCGCTCAGATGCCCGCTGGTTCACGCGCGAAGAGGCCCGCGAAATGCTGTCGAATGCTGAAGCGCACGACGCCCCTGCCACCGGCTTGTTCACTGCCAAGCCGTATGCGATTGCAAATACGCTCGTCAAGAGCTGGGTCAACGACACCTTCGAGAGCCGTCAGCCGTGGTCCAGTCCGCAAGCTCGTATTTGAAAATCCGTCAAGATGATGGCACAGGCAGACGAAGAGACAATCGACACAGACTCTGTGGCCTAACTGTGATATGGTGCAAGTGGCAGCAGAATATCTTTGGCAAGTTGGCCATCCGTCGCTTTCCCTCCTCTTCGTCACTCCGAAGCCAACCGTGATGGGTTTTGGTACTGATTTGGGCCAATCCAATCCAATCCAATCCAATGGAGATGGGTACAGGCACCTTTGATTCATACCATTGAGCTGAGCGGAGGCGAGATCGCCACCGCTACAGCCAATCCAATAAAAACGGGACACCCTGGTTTTGGCCGTTGATCATATTTTGTTGCCTCAAAACATCGCGCGCTGGCCATGACCATTCTGTGATGCGGCGTTACTGTCATCCATAGCCTGAGAAAAGTTGCCTCCATATTCAGTGTGCCCATGAGCACCATTCATCGCTGGCACTCCGAGACCAGTACAGCGTCAAGGTAAGGGCTATGCATCCAGTCCCAGGAGGCAGCGGTTTGCTCGGCACTTTGAGCAGTTCAAGCACCGCCGTCGCCACCCACATCGCCCTTCTTGTGGCTCAGCTTGATGCATGCCATCACATACTACGCTGACCTATGGGATCGTGAGGGTGTCCCGTTGCTCATGTGTAAGGTGTAGCCCCATGTCTATTGATTGAGTTTAGTGCCAATCTGTCCAAGCAGACCGTGTCTTCATGGTCGAACAGCGACACCAGCAAGCTGCCAAGCTATCACGGCAGCGGCGTCCTGTATACTTGGAATGATGTGCTCCGTATTGCTTCATAACAAAAGTATGCGGAGAAGGATTGTGGAAGGAAACCGACGTGATTGAGAGCAGGGCAGCGGGCTGCCCTGAACGGTTCAAATATCGGGACAAGAGCACGAGCGCCGCTTCATGGGCGAGAGTGCTCCGGCTTGTGGCTGCTTTCGAAATCCAAATGCACAAACGCGCGGTCGACGACCTTCAAGCCCTCGAGCTTCATCTGCAGGCTCTCGCCAATGTCATGGGCGTCCTCCAGCGTCATGGTCCGAGGGAGCACAATGTCTACCTCGACAAAGTAGTTGTCGCCCGAGTGATATGCAAAGCAGGTGTCGATCTGCAAGATCCGCGGGTCGTGAGTGAGCGAGATGTAGATAATCTTCTTGAGGAAAGCCGGCTCGGCGGACTGTCCGATGATCTTTTGGATGTGCTCTAGCAGTGGCAGAGTCCCAGAAAATGTGTCAGCGGCTGTGCTTCAGGCTGCATGGGACGATAGGAAGCAGGCCGGTGAAGACCAGCACCAAAGGGGACCTTGGAACTGGAGGCTTGTCGTATGTGCGATACACTGCATGAGCCGCCCTCGGCTACAGCGACAGCAATACAACATAGCTCAGCGGTCTTACCCCATGCTGTCTCTGTCCATGAGTGCAGAATAACAAGGGCGATCAGAAGACCGCCGACCGGGTCGATCCACCACAGATAATATTTGCCCAGCAGCGATGCCGCAATGCCGAAAAAGTTGACGATGATGTCGTTACGGTGGTCTGTGGCGAGCACCGCTGCGCTGGGATACTCAGACAGGCTTGAACAAAACATGTACAGGCATGCTTTGAGCACTGAGGAGCCCAGACAACCAAAGTTAGAGAGGATGGGGGCGGTGAGACCCAGGCGCTGGTGGACTCTGCCAAGATGATCGATTGACATTCGCGAAGTGTAGCCAGCCGGTGATAGCACGCCAACTCCACGAACCTAGAGCAACACCGACACAGGACAGGCTGGCCATGTCCACATCGACTTCGTGGTTCTTGGCAATCAGCGTTTTCATGCTCTCCGCCTTTCGGGATTGAGGAGGTTGCCGGGGAAGGAGCGACAGTGCTCGTCAGCCCAGTTTCGTCATTGCTCACAGCGTCACGGCAGTCGCTGCGCCTGAACATGTCCCCTGGTGCTCCCGTCCTGGTGTCGGCGGACGGAATAATGTGCAGAGGCGCAGAGGCAAGCTTACCATCAGCTGAAATGAGACCGTGGCCATAAGGCTTGCAAACACAATGATGCCTGCGGTCTCGAGTCTCATCTTTCCAGTTGGGTATTCATGTCGGTTCTGCTTCGAGGCAGCATGGGCAGCTATGAGTAGGACTATAGACGAAGCCAGGTCCATGAATGCATCGGCCATGGTTGCGAAGAGCGAGAGCGAGTTGGATGTCAGGGCGGCATAGAGCTGCAGCGCCATGAGGAAGACGTTGCCGGCCACAGAGCAATTGATGGCGAGCTGGAGCTGCAGATGCGAATGATAGTAGATAGAAATATGTTGTGGGCGCGCCGGGATGACCATCGGTCCGGAGAGACGAAAACGGGTCAGCAGCCTCACCAGACACCAGTATCTCGCTGAAGCCACCCCATATCGGCCGTGTGAACCACATGGGCGTGCTCACGGACCCAGCGCGACTTTGATCATGCTCCGTTGGGACAAGGGCGTTGCTGGAACTTACCCTGAAGAGTTTCGCCTGCTCGGCTTCTTCGTCGTGTGGACTCAGCGAGTGCAGCAGATCGTCGATGAGCTCGTTTTGAGCCTCGTAAAACTCGGCGATCTTGCGGCCTCTCGAGCCCGACCGTTTGAGCGCAGACACATCTGTTGTGGGCTTTTTGAAGCTCTGCAGATGGAGCGGATCGGCGACAGTCTCTGCGACGTTGACGACAACGGATGATGGAGCACCCGCAAGCAGCGGGGTTGTTTCTCTGGACATGTGTGTGGGATTGAGACGAGGACGATATCGACAGAGTTGTGGATGAATGCGGAACCAGGCGTTGCTGGCAGTTGTTGATCGGCCGGTCTGAGTGAGTGGGAGCGAGTATTGGTGCTCCGCGGGCAGATCAAGCAGCAATCGGATCAAGCAGCAACCGGATCGACAGCACCCAGGGCGGAGGATTGGCTGAAGCGCGGGGACATGCGAAGAAAAGATCATGTGAGCATGGTCGCACGGGAGAAAGTGGTTCGGCAGCAGCCACAGCAGCGCAGCGCGGCGCAGATGAATGAATTCATTCGCGGCTCGAGCCGGCGCCGCCCTCGAACCGGTGCCCAGCCGGCTGTGCCTGGCTGCGACACAGAATGCCCACGTGAACACGGCTGCACACACACACACACAGGCGTTCTCGCGAGACGCGCTGGCGTGAGTCACTCGGGCTCTCGCTGCGGCGAGACGGGGGCCGAGAGTGCGCGAGAGCAGGCGAGATGCGCGCCGAGAGCGAGGCCGAGTTTTCTTTTTTCCCCGCAAAGATGACTCGCTGTGTCATATAGGCGCCTGCTCGCGCCGGTTTGCGTTTTCTTTTGCGCTTCTCCCTCGTCTGATCGCCGTTGGCTTTTGTCGCTCCGCTCAACCCAACCCACCACCATGTTTGCTCGTCTCGCCGTCAGAAGGGCCGTCGCTGCCCCCTTGGGTAAATGTCGTGCCGCTGCTGCCACCGTTGATGCTGCCGTCGGTGCTGCCGTCGGTACCCTGCAACTCCGACGGCCAGGCGCCTCCTCTGCTGTATTGCGATCCGAGTTTTCCGCATGATGTCGGAGCGTCACTGCGGTCGCCGCCGGATGGGCTCGATCGATGGGCCGTGTCCGCCTATGGCCTGCGTGGATACGTTTCAACAAGACCATGGCCGCCCTGTTGAATTGTGGCTTTCGGATGCACCCGACAATTATTCATCCGGCGACCCACATCGATGCGCTTGTGCACTGCCGAGCATGCATCTCTATCGACCGGGTGTTTTGCGGATCTCGAACGACCGAGGCGGCCACCAAAGAACCTCGTTTTGAGGCTGTGTGCGCCCTTTGAGCATCGCCGCGCCCGCCTCTGCCAGCATCCGATACCACGCCGTGATTCCACGACACCCCCGTTTCGTTATGGACCCGACCTTCTGTGCTCACATTGATTGATTCGTCTGTTTATCGTCCCATTCGACAGCCCGCGCTGCTTTCGCCCGCCCCGCCCAGTTCGTCGCTACTCGCGGATATGCCTCGCACGAGCTCGACCCCCAGAACCAGAAGGACTACGACGGCTACGTCCAGAAGTGGGTCTCGCACTTTTCGACCTGCGAAGACGACTTTGAGCTCGAGCGCGGCCTGAACCACATCTTCGCCGCCGATTGGGTCCCCTCTGTCGATGTCATCACCGAGTCGCTCAAGGCCGCTCGCCGCCTCAACTCGTACGCCACTGCCGTCCGTGTTCTTGAGGCCCTCGAGGGCAAGGTTGAGTCCAAGAGCCAGTACAGCCAGTACATCAGCGAGCTGAAGCCTCTCCTGGCCGAGCTTGGCGTTGAGGAGAAGAAAGACCTCGGTGCCTTCAAGATCGTCCGCGAGTTCAGATGGTTCAACGAGTAAAGCCGCCATCCTCCCCCCAACACTGCCTCCTTGTTTGAAAACGACAAATATCAAATAGAGTGACGCCTCACTCGCCGTTAATTTCGCCTCCAAGATCCGTCTCTGTGCTCGCTGTGGGTCTCGGCGCGGAGGGAGCAATCGGGTGGCATCGGCTGAGGGCATGGCCAACGCAAGCCTATCGTTTTCTTGTCGACGGCCGATCACTCCGTGCATGTTGGGTTGGTAATCTTGGGGAGCGTCAAACGAGACGCATCATGGTCGAGGATGCTCTCTCGACCCTGACGCGCATGCTGTCCTCGGCTACAAGGACCGTCTATCTCAGACGCAGGGCCCCCAGCGACGATGTGGCATTGCGGCACGATCGCCCAGAATCCAGCAATGAGACGGACCTGCGTTTCCGAGAAGCGCCCGGGCGTCCAGCCTCAGATTTCGCCTCCTCGGCATGAGATGGCGCTGTTGGTCCGAGCCAGACCAATCACGCAGTCCGTCCTTGGCCCGGCTCCCGCCATGGCGCCAATCCCATCAACAGGTGCTTCGTCTCTATTCGTGTGGGATCGCCTTTGGTGATCGCTTTGGGAATCGCTTTGGGAATCGCTCTTGCATCCCATCAGAATTACCCCACACAGACCTACGGCGCCATGTGGCAAGACTGCACGATCGATGGAGACTACTCCTCGACTGTTTGGCACAGGACAACACCTCTGCTCGCTGCTGCCAAGGACGATGGCTCAATCGAGATCTTTTCAGACGAGGGCACCCGTCTCGATAAGGCCAGCATCCAGAAGGAGGCCAAAGTGTGCGCGATGACTTGGCATCCCTCACGTCGGCTGCTTGCTGCCGGATGGTCAACAGGTAGCTCAGGCGGCCGGGATGCGGATTCATGATCGCAAACACGGGCAGCATAGACGCAGGTGACTTGATTCCCTCGATGTCATTCGCCGCCGGACATGATTCTAACATCGATATGTTTTCAGGCACGGTCG
Source organism: Polychytrium aggregatum (assembly GCF_025602895.1). Lineage (NCBI taxonomy): Eukaryota > Fungi > Chytridiomycota > Chytridiomycetes > Polychytriales > Polychytrium > Polychytrium aggregatum. The sequence continues at coordinate 54,458 of NW_026516319.1, read as the reverse complement.
GAGTTTGGTGCGATGCCGAACAAGCGCTGCGAGAGGGCAACATCCACCAGTGCCCCGTTGGCATTCTGGAGTGGAGCTTTGGTGGCAACCGATTGATCAGCGCCGACCAGGTGAGGCTCGCTGGTCCTTGGCGAAAAGCCGGTCGTGTCAAAGATGCGTCAGGGATCCCTGAGAGCCCACGACGACGTCACATTGCAGAAAGCAGCGTCTCACGCGTCGCTCATGCGTCTCTGCATATCAACAGGACGGGGTTGTTGTCGTCTGGAAAGTCGATCAGCGCGGACGAATCACTTCGCTCTGCCAGTATCGACTGAAAGGAGGGGTATCATTCTGCCTGTTCCGGAGCACCCGCTCATCCGAACGCGATCAAAGGTATGATACCGGTTCCTCACCCTCCGCAGACCGACAACCTGCAGGTCGCCAGGCCGCCCCAGCCACCACCCGCTCCCAGATTTTGCATGTGCCCACACTATGGCCGCAGCGGCGCTGATGCCGCCTATGCTTTACTTTCTGCGGATTGGCATTGCTTGCATTTACAACAGGCGATCGGACAGCCCTCCGTTCTTCTTGACTACAACCTCGGGATCCCTCTATTATGCCGACGACATGGGGCACTGCGCCGAGAGTGCCTCGGTCTCGCCGCCGGTCATTTCCATGGGAATCTTCCAGATCAAAGACCGGGACATCCTGTTTGCCCTCAGCAGCGAGCTCGTCCTGCTGCGCTACAACCTCACCCAAGACGGCAAGTTGTCGCAGGAGCTTGAGGTAAGCAACGCGCCTGTTTGGGATCGCAGCTGTGACTGATATCCAAATCCTGGTGTCGCTGGAGCGGAGCGATTCGCGCTCAGCGCTCCGGTGTGGGCTTGGATAGCAGCAGCACCGAATTCCAGCGTGCTGCAGTGTTAGTCTCATCGACAAGATGTACTAAAGGGCTCGACTCATTGTGTCTGAATGGTCGATCGGGCGCTGCCGCATGCGACAGATGAAACTGAGCGCCGGTGCTCGATACGACCGCAAGAATCTCCAGGCAGTCTGGATCGGTGTTGGAACCTTGGCATTGTCGTTCTGCGGTCAATTTGTCAAAATCTGGGACCTGTTGAACGAAGAGACCCAAAATCTCACTATTCCAGGTGGGGTCCCTCGCGGGTGTCTGTCAACAGTGATCGGGCACATTACCTTCGTGCCGGTCTTCACCCCGAGTGCAAGAACTGTGGCAAGCAACGCAAGAGATTGCAAGGCGGCAGAATGGAGTGGCTGATGACTGTAATTCTCTTCACTGACAGATGCCGACGGTGTCCGATTCAACTGCCTCTCCTATTCCAGCAGCCAGAATATGCTTGCAGGTAAGCTGTGTGCGTCACTTGATATGAAGCGACAGCCCAACCGCCCAAACGATGGCCAGGCTCGTTGGAACGAATGCCACGGATCACGCTATGCAACGTTGAGCTGAACGATCTACCACGTTTCTTACTGGACGCTATTTTGTGTGGGATGGGTGAAATCAATCAGCCGGCACCGACTCTGGACATGTGATTGTCTGGAGACTGAACAAAATTGTGAAGGATGACAAGCACTTGGGCTTCGATTGGAAAGTAAGTCCGTAACTGGACTATCAGCGACACCGTGCCTTCACTGAACTGCGCCCGCATTGCCTGTATCTTTCCTATCGGAGCAGATCGCCTTTCGAATCAACACCGGTGGATGCATCGACGAGCTGCACTGGGGTACGGAATCACGGAGGCTTGGCCCGCAGTGCGGCCACTGAGTACAGCCGTTGTGATTGTCAGTGTGTCCTCTTGCGGCTGATACACGATTGCACTACAACGGACAAACAGGCGGATCCTCCAACCTACTCTCGGTGCGCAAGAAAAACTCTGTCAAAATCCTGACTCGGACGACAACGCACTGGGCAACCAACGGAAAGCTGGCAGTTATTCAATCGTCACCCAAGCAGCTTCTATGCTTCAACCCATCGAAGGAGGTTGGTTCGCCCCGGCTATCGCATTCATCGATTTGAGTTCAAGTTACGGATCTAATATCGACATTTATATGAACACACTGACAGAAATTCGAGCCATACGAAGTCGAATTCTCGGGCAAAATCAAGGGTGCTCATTTGTCATCCAATCACTTGGCGATCTGGGACGGGACGCAAATTGAAATATTCGAGTTTGGAGAAGGTTGTATGGCTGACTCGCAAGCAAGCTCTTCAGCCGATTCAAATCGCAGTGCCGGGCGTGTGGCCTTGTCCCTGCTCCCAACATATCACGGTCCTCTCGGATCCGCGTTCATGTGGACTCGGTTCTGTCCTGAGCGATTGACCGGTGTGCTCGACGCTTGTTCTGACGATAAGCTTCGCTTTCACTGACCCCTCCAGATGGCACAAACTTCCAAGTTATCGGAACCATCACGTCAGACTCTCTCCTCGTCGCGGTCGACCGAACAGCCCTGTATCTGGCCAAGAAAGCGATTGATGTGTGCAACTTGCAAGGTGTCATGAAAACCTCCGTCTCGGTGTCTGAGAAGGAAGGCGAGATCATCGCACTCCGTGTCAGCCACGGGTTTTTATTGCTTGTAAGATGGGAAACTGCAGTCGCAACATTTGGAATGTCGCATCGCTTCTGTGATTTGTATCCCTTGCCTGCAGCTCTCGCCTTACAGAGAAGGATCGAGGACTCGGCTTCGATTGATGCGGAAGGCAATTGGTGACACTCCTTGGGTCTCTCGGTTGACGCATTCAGGCAACTTCCAATAACTTTATCAAGCTCTTCGACGTATCGTCCAAAGATCCAAAGTACATCTGCACAAAGCAGATCGACGAGCAAGTATCTGAGTCACCCAAATTGCACCGAGTTTTGATTGCTGCATTGCCAGCCACCGACCCAGTATTTTTGTGGTCGGGTGGGGTCCTGAATACCACACTCCTCCGCGCGTCGCTTCGAATGGCTCTGGCTCTGGCTCAATAAGCGCTAAACGGCAGAGTCTAACCATCTCTGACTGCAGATCCATCAACATACAAGAGCTGCTCTCGATCAAACACAACTCGAGTGGCACGTTTGTGAGCATCTTGGCTACAACCATGAGCGACGGTATGTATCGCGGCAAGCCGTCGCAAAGCTTCTTGCCAAAGATCGCAGCTGATGCGTGGCATCTGAGATGCACTACTTGTTGTGCTGAATCGACGCCGCTGCAGAGGCTTCAAACAACCCGCGTATCGACACAGGACTCTTGATCTACGATGTCGATCACGACGAGATTCTACAGTACGATTTCTCGCAGCAGAATCTTCGGGTCAGTCAAACACTCCCATGGGTTCTCGACATGTGCCCTTTGGCTCGTATGCACAAATGAGTGGACACCACGGTCCTTAATCCGCGCGCCGTTACTCAATAGGTCACAAGTCACTTCTGGGATCAGACAGATCCTCGTATTTTAGTTTGTGAGGCGCAGGCCTATGCGACACTTTCAGGTTCGTCAGATGGCTTTCGTTTCAATTCGATAGCAAGTGGTGCAGATTCTTCACGGCTTGGACCAAATCTGCCGCACTACTGGCCAAGTCAGTGGATAAGCCTCACACGCTGTCACTGTGGTCATGCTGCAGGATCATCGACCGACAGCCAAAGTCTGCAGTCCAACGAGGTATGTTTAGTACCGCAACGACGACTTCCGACGCAGCATCAGCATCCAACTTCTGCGATCAACGGGTTTCAGGGCACGTAGCCTGGCACTTCGCGCCAACGCTGTTCATGGCTATCGCTTTCAGATATGCTCCTTCTTTGTGGTTTCAACCCACGGAATCGTGTTCCAGGATCGGTATTCTGCCAGTGACGCCGATACCTTGATCGAAGTGAATCTGCCGTTCCACATATTCATGCAGGTTTGTACCCTCTCTTGAGACGCATGGGTGACTGGGATGCTGCCTCCAGACGCGATACATATTTTGATATGGCCGCACGCTCGAGCTCACACAGCGCAACCTATCCTCCTCCTTTGGCGAACCCGTGGCGAATCCAGAAATATGAATCAAACGAGACCACCACAACATCAGTCTTCCGAAAGCCCACACACGACTATGTTGGAATCGAAGAGTCTGATGCATCTACCCTACGTGCAATGACGGACTTCAGCTTCCATCTCACCACCGGCAACATCGATGATGCGCTCAAGGTATGCTGGTGCAGGCAAGGAGATGGGTATAGGAAGAACCCGTGCCTGGATGGCTCTTGTGGTCACAGCTCCGAATATCTGACAGCTTGGCGGCGATGTCACCAGGCAGTTCGCTTCATCAAGTACGAGCGGGTGTGGGAAAACATGGCGCGGAAGTGCGTCAAGATGAAGCGAATGGATGTGGCGGTCATGTGTTTGGGCAGCATGGGATACGCTGAGGCTGTGTCGGCCCTCAATGAAGCAAAGAACGAGTCGGACGACGTCAAGGCTGCAATCGCAGCAACATATCTTGGTAAGCCTGCATTTGGGACGATGGCGGGCAAGGCGAGGTGGTGACAAGTATGATGTCGCAGCGGAGGGTGAGACACATACATCAAGTGGCACTATATGGTGTATCGGCCTGGGCTCGGTGTGAGTCCATCTCTGGGGCATTGATCACACGAAGGCTGTGGCTAACTGCGATAAATCTATCGCCACCTTTCTCCTGTCATCCGACATTTCCCCCCCCCCACACACACAGGCATGACGAATGATGTCGAGGAGCTGTATTTGAGTGCTCAGCGATACGATTTGTTGAATGAATACTACCAGGTGGGCCGCCGCTCCCTTCGAGCCGCCAAGATGAGCCTTGTTGTGAACTAACCCAAGTCGTCGTCTCCGCAGTGCTCGGGCAACTGGGAATGGGCTCTCGACACGGCCGCCAGTCGTGACCGGATCAGCCTCCGCTCGACTTTTTGCAAATTCGGACGATACCTGCAGGAAATCGGCGACATCAGCGGAGCGATTGCAGCCTTTGAAAAGTCGTCGGCATGCAAGTAAGGGTCAAAAAGTGGGCGCATGTCTTGGGAAGTCTTGCGGCAAGCGAACGCAATCCCAAAGATATCTGACAAATACCGATGACCCCGTAGTTACGAGATTCCGCGACTGCTCGCTGGCCGAGACCGAGAGCTCAAGGACTATATCGACTCGTCCGAATCAAAGGTAGGGTCTGCCACAGGACAGTGGCCAAAGCAACGCATCCTTTGGCAAGGCAATGCCAAAATGTCGAGCGGAAATAACGAGTTTGTCCTTTATCTGGAATCATTTATCAGCCTCTGAAGAAGTGGTGGGCACAGTATCTCGAATCGACGGGCGACTACGAAGCGGCACTCAAGTTCTACGAACAAAGCGGCGATAATATTGCCATTGTTCGGCTGTACTGCTGTATCGGCAAGCTTGACCAGGTACGATCTGTCTGAACTCGTGGCCAGACCCGTCTTTGCTGGCACTCTCTCGCGTAGTGCGATGCCTCTCAAGCGAGTTAATATTCGTTTGATGGAATACACCACCGATCGTAGGCCATGAAGCTTGCCGACCAAAGCAACTCGCCGGCGGCCGCGTACTTTATCGCAAACCACCTCGAGAACGAAGGCAATGTATGGCACATATATAATGTGGCACAGCTGTGAGGATACCCGGGTTTGACCACAGTTTAAACACACCTGTTCCTAGATTTCGGATGCCATATCGTTCTACTCCAAAGCAAAGTGCTTCACACAAGCCATTTCGATCGCCCAGCTGCATGGAATGGATGATCAGCTCATGTATCTGGCCCTTCAGGGCTCCAAGGAGTCTATGCTCAACGTCGCACGGTTCGTGTAGAGAATCCGCACCAGTTGGTGCCATGCATATTGCCTGGAAGTACCACCAACTGCAGTGCATGCAGGCGCCCCGCGCAATACGAAATCTTGTCTGTGAGCTCTAACAACTTTGATTTCTGTCCGTCTCTCGCTTTACCTCCAGTTACTACGAGGCTAAGCGAAAATATCTCGACAAGGCTATCAGCTTGTATTACAAGAGCGGCCACATCTCGAAAGCGCTCCAGCTCTGCTTCGACTCGAAGCAGCACATGATGCTCCAAGATTTGGGTAAGCTGTCCGACTGGCCCGGAGGATTCTGGAGGGTATATTGCATCGTTGACTGCGCCAGCTTGGTACTGCTGTCGTATCAAGAGCAGAGACAGTATGCTCTTCTGAAGGACCTAGCCAAATCGCGAACGTCAGAGTTTGTCTGGTGTACAAGGCGGCTGAAGTTTGGATGAAATGTCCAAGTGCTGTAGCGCAGCACAATAACACTGAATATTGGTAAATCTAACACCTCTTTGTGGGATATATCAGTGGAGAGTCTTGGTGAGGGTGTAGACCCAAAATTACTCTCCAAATGCGCTCAGTTTTTCATCGAAAACCAGCAGCACACCCAAGCTGTTCGTCTGCTGTTGAAGGCACGAAACGTCGACGAGGTTGGTTCACAAACTAACAAAGCAATCTATTCGAACGGCATACTCACCCGTGGCTAAAACAATCGGTTGATCTCATTTATGCAGGCGATCCAAGTCGCACAGGAAAACGGTGTTACCATCACCGAGGAACTGGCCGACTTGATCCAAGCTGATAAGAGCGGAAGCGAGACTGCAGAGGAGAAAGAAATGTGTCTCAAACTTGCGCAGTGCTGTCTGCAGCAAAGGTCCTACCATCTCGCATGCAAGAAATTCACCCAGGTACACAGAGCGGGTCTCAATCGAGACGACAAGACTCGCGATAGAGCCACGCCATGAGCTGCAAATTGCGCCCTCACTCACTCACCCACAATGCAATCACCAGGGCGGCGATCGGCTGCAGGCAATGAAGTCACTGCTTAAATCAGGCGATACTGAGAAGATTATATTTTTCGCCAGTAAGTGCTGATGCCACTGGCGAGCCATATGCACCAAAGTCAGGAATCCACTGTACTCACCCATCCTGCATCAACCTTCACCATGCGCACCAGACGTCTCGGGTCCAAAACAGAAAGAAATCTACGTTTTGGCCGCAAACTACCTCCAAACACTCGACTGGAGGAACTATCCGTCGATCATGAAGGCAATCATACTGTTTTACAGCAAGGTAGGCAGCAAAGGGTGTAACGACCTGTTCGATCGCCACGGACGCCATAGCAACGCATTCGGATATTGTAAATCAATCGCTGGCATTGGAGACACTGCTCAAGGAGGCAGATGGAAGCACTGGCCCATATTTCTCACAGCAAGCTGCGCTTGGCCCCAGGCAAAGGCATTTGATTCGCTCTCTGGATTTTACCAAGCCTGCGCACAGGTAGAGATCGACGAGTATCAGAACTACGAAAAGGTGAGAATTCTTGGATCTGTCTCGATGCTGGGTGGCTGGTACTGCCCACGGCGGATAGTGGAAGGCGCTGCGGTATCTCTGAGTGTATCCCTCTACTGTGGCGGAGATACAATGCTGTTCTTCTTGCGCATCATAGACACCGTGCTAGCTCGGTGTCGTCGGTCGGCCTGGCATTTGTTTATCAAATACGCTGACTGATACATGCACTAGGCTCTTGGCGCGTTCCGCGAAGCAGCAAAGTGCTCCTTGAAGGGCAAAGACAGAGGGGCCGACGACCCCCAACTCGCATCGATGGATCGCCGCATCTACCTGGTGTCCAAGTTCGTGGAGGCCAGAAAGCTCGCCAAGACCGATGTTGAAAAGACATTCTCGATTTGCGAAGCACTGTTGCGGGAACCGGACATCGAGGTAAGCGGATCCAGATCCTTGCCCTGGTGGGTGGCCCCACCTGTAAGAAGAGTGGAAGTCGCTGGAACAAATGTCCAACAGACTCACCGCCCTCTTCTCGCTTCAGTATGCAGTCCGAATGGGCGACATATACGCGTTGTTGGTCGAGTGCCATTTTGATAGCGGCAATCACGAGCAGGCGCTGGAAGTCCTCCACAAGATGAAGAGTCGAAAGTCCACGTCCAACATTGAGTTTTTTGTTGATCGCAACATTCTCCAAGCTTTGGACAAGAGCTATGGCGCCACCCAGGGCGACGACGGCTCGGACATTGTCGAGGAGCTGCCCGACAGCTAGGCGCACGCTCCAGCGCTCACAAAGTGAAGCAAGTCATCTTGTCCACGAGGCTGTCGGCGTGCGATTCTGGATCTCTAATACACCGGCCTCCGAGAGTTACCGCCGACCCTGTCATCATGAGACTGCTCCGTAAAACTGGCGGCGTAGACGATCAGCTCATTCAATAAAACCGAGGGTCATATATGCTTCAGCACGATGGCATTTGGCCAAGTGCCGCGAATTGACAGATTAATACATGCTGCAGCGATCGAATTGCACAGAATGGTCGTGCCACGACCCTATCTAGTGGATAAGCACACACCGGTTGCATCCAATACAACTGCGATTGAACAGCAGTATCCTCGGGCGCGCTGGATAAACATGAGTGTATTCAGGATCCAAACACTTGAAATCGAACACAAAAACAAAGAGTCCCATTTCGCTTTTGAACACCTCCATAACCAGGAACAGATCCTGCTATGTTGAGCTTACTCAGGGTGGGCTTTAAATCCCTTCAGAACCACCGATTTGAACTTGGAGGAGTGTACAAGTCGCTCCAAGCCCCTCCTGATCCCAGTTCGACTGCCAGACTCGCCGGGCTCAGCATCCATCCAGCCGTCAGGTCCACCCACTAAATCCTGCGCCTGTCGAATCTGCTGTGCGCTCTCGAGCAGTGAAACGCACTTTTCCACGGCCTGGGAGGCACTGTTTGACGAGACGGAAAGGAATTGGTCCGCATGGCTGAGGAAGAAGCTCCAGACCACCGAAGCACCATGTTTGGCGCCGGCCAGTGACGAGAGCATGGGAACGATCATCTGCGGGCGCAGTTCGCCAGACTCAATGATCTTGATGGTTTGGTTCTGTAGAGCTTGGAGTGGGGTCTGTGCCAGTGGCGAAACGGTGTCTCCAGGAAGGCTCTCGCGTAGATGCCAGAGGATGTAGTATGCCTCTGTCAGGTTGGAAGAGTGCATCACTGCGGTAGAGTATATCCATGGCAGTATCTCGTCGGGAGCATCGTGGAGGTTTCCGGTGAGGAGCTCGTCAAAGAGCTCGAGTCCCGTGGACACAACTCTGGGGATACCCAGGGTGATGGCGTACGGAATGAGAGCAGATCGCAGGAGCGAGAGTGCGTGAGCCGGAATCGGCTTTGATCCGGAGCGGCTCTTCGTCGCAGCAAACGCGCCCCATCCGATCTCTGCAGCAACGGGTCCCACGAGGCTAGACTTGTACTGATTCCATGCCTCGATGAATGGATGGGCACCAACGAGTCTGTCCATCTGCTTGAACACCGAGATACAGGTGCGCCACACAGTCGGATCACGGTCCTTGGCAACAAAGGTTGTAATATCCATAGCCAGCTGGAGGCCGAGTCGATTCGAGGTTGCAAGCGCCCAGATATCGGACAAGAAGCCGGCACGGTCAGCTGGAGAGAAGAGCGAGGGGCTGCTCTTGAGCCAGTGCGAGAGCTGCTTGTAGTAATCGATAGAGTCGAACATGACGCGATAGAACCCGACACGGTCTCGGTTGATCAGAACGAGCGAGTTTCGAGGAGCCGGAGTCATGATGGTTGTGTGGCCATTCATAAGCACGGTCTTTGCTGGAGTTGCATGAGTCGGGGATGAGTGCGGATCCATAAGGATGCGATAGCTCACAGGGATTTGCCAAGAACTCGAGATTTCGGTTGCGTTTGTGTCTTTCCAGAGGGTGTAGCGGAACTGAGTCAAACGGACAAACCCGTTCTGCGCGGATACAAGAACAACAGGGAAGCCTGGGTTGCTGATCCAACCGGACATGGTGTCGTTAACGATTCCTTTGTGGGCCTCGGGCCCAACAGCGTCGAGCGCATGCCACAGGTTTGCAGTTTGGGCAGTCGACTCGGCATACTGTACCAAGTACTGCCTGAGACCACGACAGAACTGCCCACAGGAGAGGTGCCCGCCGTCAGCGGACTCGAGCCAGTCTTCGAGCATACGGATGACCGATGCGCCTTTGTTGTAAGTCACATCATCAAAGAGCATGGGAAGCAGAAGAGGGTCGGCGACGGGAAGGTATATGGGGTGGGTGAACATTGATTCGTCGGCTTCGAAGGCGAGGAGATGCTCATAGACGAAGAACTGAGACAGTAAATCCCAGTCCGGGTGCAGGGCAGCAACGCTCTTGTACTGCATAAACTCTGCAAAGCCTTCATTGAGCCACCTAGATGCCATAGACAACATGAACGTCAGACTGCGCTCTTTTTCGGCACCAAGAGGTCCCGTCTCAAGCATCGTAGCGTGAAGAAACTGGTCTTACAGATCATCCCACCAGGCCATCGTGACAAGATCGCCAAACCACTGTGAAACGACGAATCGACAGTGTCAGCCAGCAAGGACTAATGCGGCTGTCCAATATTGATGGAGGACAATGCAGACGGTACAGTCCTTGAATCGATATTGCGTGGGAGCCGCTCGCATCTGCCAGACCTGATGAGCAATCTCATGAGCGATCAGCATCGCCGATGCCTGGAGATCTTGGGCGGGAGCCGAGCTGCGGTTGATGAGTAGCAGGCTGTCTTCATACGTTATCAAGCCCCAGTTCTCCATACCCTCCGCTGTTGTCCAAGAACCGAGCCAGCCGGCCAGTCAGTCCGATATCAAACAGGACTGTGTCAGCCGCGGCAGTGAGCATCGATCGCCATGGACTGCTTGCCAACGATCGCGAAACTCACAGGTGAAATCCGGAACGGGGAAATGGTCCATCTTTGGAACCGGAAGCGTGTAGTTGTAGAGCTTTTGGAAAAATTCCATCGACCGTGTTGCCACATCCAAGGCAAAGCTGCGTGCGGAAGACATGTCAAATGCAACGACGGCCGACAGATGCAGATAATTGGTGTAAGGGACGGATCCCTTTGAAGCGGATGTTCAAGCGACTACTCAGCGCAAGCATTCCAGACAATCGTGCAAGTTGTTGGATTTGACACCTGGTCAGATCGGCATCTACCATGCGACGAGCGGCGCATACCTGGTCAGGTTTATGGACTCGGATGGAGCATAGACGCCGACTGGTATTCCGCTGGAGGTCCGTGCTTCTACGCGGGAATAGTCGCTGACGCCCCAAGCGGCCAGATAGGTGGATTGAGGCGGGGTTTTCTGAAAAACATATCGGCTCATGCCAGAGGCGCCCACCGGCTCTGTTTTGTTGAGCGGCATGTTTGACAGCGCGGTCAGGGCGGAGCACACTGTTATCTTGAAGCTGGCCTTCAGCGCCGGCTCGTCGAAGCACGGGAACGCCATTCGGGCAAACACGGGCTCAAAGTGAGTGATGGCGAGGTAGTGTTTCTGGCCAGAGCCGTCCATGTAGCTGCTGCGATAAAAGCCAGCAGGCTCGCCATCGCCCATGACGCCGTCAAAGTCGATGGAAAGGCGGTAGTCTCCCACGCCAACAATGGTCCCAAAGAGCAGCACGAACGTCTGCGTGGGTGGATCCTCAACGACCCGCGTGGGCAAGAGCCTGGTCGAGCCTTGGGCCAGATAGATGTTCGAGAGGTTGAGATCGAGGGCATGGAAGCGAATGTGATAGGTCGGCTCGGTAATGAGCAGCGCGATGTCGACCGTTCCGTGAAAGCCAAGGGTCTCCAAGTCCGGAGTCACTTCGAGGTCATAGTGGCGGGGAATGACGGAGGACGACAGGCGCAGGCCTTGGCTGGAGTTGGCTTGGAGAAAGTCGAGGCTCTCGGGCAGAGCAGTGGTGCGCTCGGATTGAGATGAGCCGCCCATCGAGACGGCCGTGATGATCACGAGCGACGCAACGGCGACCAAAGCCGCAGCGAATGCCAGCTTGCTCCACGAAAACCACGCGCTGGAGGACTTTGAGGAGCCTGGTTCGGCCGGAGTAGGTTTAGTCCTGTGTCGCCGATAAGGCTTTTGGCCCGGACTGGTTGAGGAGCTGCCGTTCATGTCAAGGGCAAGTAGAAACCCATGCTCGGAGTCGTCTGGGTCGACCTGGCCCGCGTCCCACTGTGGGTCGGCATCAGCGCTGGTGTCAGACGGGTTCTTCATCGAGGCAGCGGTAATGTCGACAGCGCGGAGATGAAGAACAACGAGGAGGCTATGGAGACGAGGCCTTGGAGTATCGCAGGTGTCGTGTGAAAGCGGTGCGGCGCAGGGACGGCGAGCGAATACGATGCCGATATGCAGTAGGTGTTAGGTCGATATGCAGTAGGTGTTATGCCGATATGCAGTAGATGCAATGTCTATGTGGCGGGATGGTGTGCTGTAGCTATTCAATGACCAAGCGAACTGGCAAGCAGCAAGCGCCGAGAGGCGACAAAAGACAGAGCGGACAAGCAACCGCATAGAGCGGGTGCCGTTTGCGGCCCGCGAGCCAGCATCTGCGAGAACGTGCTGGCCAGCGATTCCGCCGATCGGATGCAGGCGAGCGACGGACAGCCAAAAGCCAGGGCTGCTCTGTTGGCCAATCGCACCGGAGCCGATCATCCGCGCAGCCACGGCCTTGGCCATGCATCTGCAAGCGGGGGCCTGCTCGAAGCACACGGACAACAGCGCAAGCGCACGGCTGCTGCAGACGAACCAGACCCTGCAAGCATGGGCGCACATGTGTCTTCCATCTGGAAAGGCGAGCCCCGCAAGTTTGTGCTGGTGATCGTCGGCCTGGCCGGCGGCGGCAAGACCACCGTTTTCAACCAGCTTCGTGGAGACGATGCAAGCGGCCCGCCCGAGGCAACTGTCGGGTTCAATCACGACATCATCAGCTTCGGCGACAACCTCGACATCCAGCTCTGGGACATCAGCGGCGCAAGCGTCAGCATTCCCTTCTGGCGATGCTTCTATGCTGATGCACATGCCCTGCTCTTTGTCGTGGACTCGACCGATCCCGACCGGGCTGCAACCGCTGGTGGGGCGCTGATCCAGATCCTGCAGGACCCGTTCCTCCCGGGCGGGTGTCCGCTGCTGATCTTGTCCAACAAGCACGACCTGGACACGGCAATGGACAATAGCGGGCTCACCGAAGCTATGGGAATCGAGCCGATTCTGAAAGAAACCACCCGCGAGTGGGCCATCATCCAGTGCATCGCCCAGGAGGGAATCGGCCTTGAAGAAACAACGACATGGCTGCTCGATCGGCTTCTCGGCGGCACATACGGCTCGTTCTGAGGCCCATGAAACCCACCCGGCACCCACCTGCGGACCATATCCACGGCTCCCAGACGAGCATACTCCGCCGGCATGCACCAATGAACAGAGCTAGCTGATGATCCGGACAGAACCGAGTTGGGTGGGCTTTATGGCAGAGCTGCTGGTGCAGCCAGCGCTCGCCGACATCCGGGGCTCGGCCTGCCAGGGGAGCTCGTGGGATTCGGACCGCCGTGAGGCACCAATGTGTACTGGGCCATTAACAGACGGCGGACCAGATTCGAAGCGGCTCTGAACAGCAGCCAAACAATAGTCCCCTTTTTTTCGCTTCCAGCGCGCGCTCCTGGGTGGGCGGTTGCGGGAGCGGCGAGTGGATCCAGCAGGTGGGAGTCGCTCTCTCTCCAAGCGCTCTGGCCCCAGACAGGACAATCTTTGCAAGGCACAGAGCAGGATGACCCACGACATGGATTGCGCCATTGTAGAAGAGCTCTTCAGCGTGGGTTTCCGAGAACCTGATAGGATATGGGCTCATCGTCGCCGCGGCTGGTCATGCTTGTGTATGCTGGGGCTGGCCGTGCTCACAACCACATCACCATTGTGCTGCAGGATCTACTGCTGTCTCCGCCATGGACGCCCGGTAGGACGCCGCTGCATCATCCAGAGCCATACCGCCCTCGACTTATTCAAGCCGATCACTTGTTCCCACGGACAGGCTCGGACTGCTGCATGGGCCAGGTCGGGGACGACGGCCGCCCGCTTTATGGAAAGACGATCTACTGCGACAGCGACGGCAGGGTCAAGGCAATGTACGTTTATGTGTCCGCTTGGCCTCGCAGCAGCCAACAGAGCCACTAACCCGATCGCTGGTACAGCAATCTTGGCCAGGGTAGCCATACGCCGTTCCAAAGCGACCAGTCGGCGAACCAGATCATCGTCGGGCCGATCCCCCCATCGTTGTGGCAACTCGATCTAACGGCGCTGTAAGGCACATGGATCGCGCCTGTGGCGCTTATCGTGCCATCGGGCTCATGAAAGGACGATCCAGCATCCGGTGCAAATGCGAACAAGATCCGATCCAGCATGCCTAACTGGTGTGTCGGCGGTGTGGTGCCCGGGTTTTGCACAGATACCTTGATCAAAACCAATTCAGCGGCGATATCTCGCCTTTGTCCAACATGACGAATCTAGTGGAGGTGGATTTGTCGAACAATGCCTTCGCAACGACCTTCCCCGACCTATCGGGCCTGACCCGGCTGGAGTCGCTCTGGATGAACCACAACACGATGGCTGGCAGCGTCCCTCCTTCGTTCCTGGCGCCGAATCTCATTGAAATGTGAGTCGGGCCGGGTCAAGCCTGGGGTGGACTCGCTTGCTCTCCGCGGTGCTACAGCGCTAACACCAAATCCTATCACCCAGCGACCTGAGCTACAATTTGTTCTGTGGGCCGCTTCCGCAGTTCCGGAACGAAGACACACTCGAGTACTGCGACTTTCGATACAGCGGACTTTGTTTGACGTCGCCGTATATCATGATGGGCTGCATTCAACCACTGATTCTCTGCCTCGGGAACACATCGTGTGCCTCACCCGGGCCAACCGGGACTGGAGGTATGCTATGAAAGCCACCAAGCAACAGTGACCATGCGAAGCTATGGATATGCAGGGTGTTGCTGATACAGCGCCGGTTGGAGGGCCAGGATCGATGGCTTACGAACGTGTGCAGCCGAGATACCAATGCAGCTCCCTTCTCCATTTCTCAACGACAACGCCAACGAAATCAACGCCCACGAAATCGGCGCCAAACGACTGGAAAACAACTGGAACTATCAAACTTGCGATGACCAATGGTGGCTGGCTCGAGGGCACAGCAGCTGTCCAGTCATCGCTCCCGCCGTCGTCGTCGCCAATCCACACAATCCTTCCCAGGCCCACAGAGAACCCCATCCGGGACATGGGCGCTTGGATCGGAGGCATGAGCCTGCTCTCGCTATTCGTGGTGTGCACGACGATTTACGTGCTGTTCCAGTGCAGCAAGTCCCGCAATTTCCCAAGACCACGGTCGCTGGCCAGCATCCCGCCTCAAGATATTGCGAGGCTCCCCACCGACAGTCTTCCATATGCAGCATATGTCGAGCCTTCGTTCGTCATTGAAACCTATCCAAGTAGCGACGGGGAGCATCCCAGCGCAAGTTGCCAGACCAGTATCATCTCCCATATCGAGCCAGCGCAACACAGTAGTGGTGCGGAGTCTCACGGATGACGACCAGTCTCGTGCTCGCCGAATAAAATCTGCTGGGGCATACCGAAATACCTGGGGATCGGCAGCCTGGCAGATCATGGAGGTTGGAGGGTAGGCTATGAGGTACATCCCTTGCCGTTTGACTCAAATGACAGCATGCGATCCCAGGATTCACAGGAAGGACGAGGTCGCACGAGCCTCAACAGGATTCTCGATGCTCATACACTACAGGCTCCGAACCAATGCTGAAGCCCGGTGATCTCAGTCGCGAGAATGCTCGCAGCAAGAGTCGCTTCCCTGGCTCCATAGGCGAGCGATCTCTGTGGATGAGGGCGTTCTCCATGCACCGAGGCGATATAAGCAGGAGGGCCCGTTTCACTGCGTCTCAAATAAACAATCTTTTATTTGAAGGACGAGCACAAAAGAGTCAACAGAACTTAAGCCTTCTTGACGGCCTCCTTCTTTTGGTCCTGAGCAGAGTTCAAACACGCGTATTAGTACCGCCGCAGCATTGCGCTTGGGAGCCCTTCACCAGCCCTGAGGAGCGACGGCTATGCCGTGTATGTGTGGTATGTGCATGCTCCATGCTCGTCGGCGTGTCGCAGCCGCATCCAGTAAACTTCAATACAAACCTTGTTGAAGCCAGCACGGAAGCGCTGGGGAGGAGTGCGATCCTTGCGGCCCTCACGGGAACGAACACGGACGACGTGAGAGTGGATGGCGCAAGAAATGCAGTAGAGAGTCTGAAGGTAGAGCTTGGGGAGAACGTACTCTGGAGCACCGGAAAAGCAGAGACAGGGGCGTGAGCAAGCCAATCTAGAAGGGCATTACTGGGTACACCGTTCAAATCGGATGCATCGACTGAGCAGAGGGCTCACCTTCGTAGACAGAGGCGACACGGAGATCACCAATGGCAGCCTGCTCTACCATGTTGCGGACGAGGTAGCGCTTGATGGCCTTGTCCTTGGGGACGCAGCGAGAGCAGTTGGAGCAGCGGACAAATCTGACGTGTCCGCGTCCCTTCTTGTTGCGTCCATTGTTCCTCCTCTTTTGAGTCTGTTGGCATCGATTCGCATCGGGGATCGAATGACGTCCGATTGATTAATACCGGCCTCGCGCGAGATATATGGGCAGGCCACTCATCCACGATCCTCCCAGCCATCCATCATGTCGCCCCGTGGTCTCTGTTGAATCCCATGTCCTTGATCGATATACTGTGAGAGCGCGAGCCGATGATCCAACGAGCAGCCGTCCATCAGATACAAAGAGTCCTTTGGTCCTGTGCAGTATCATGGTGATCAACAGCTCTACTGGCTGCTTTGCTCGGGATGCTTCTTGTGAATTATTCGGGTTGTTGGTGGGCTTGAGAGGCTGGTGGTGCGGTTTGATCGACCGTCGTCGACACCGCTTATCCATACGCTGCTCCGAGTGGCTCGCGACAGACGCATTTATCGGTGCATCGGTGCACTGACAGATGGATGGATGGATGGACGGATGGATGGACGGATGGATGGATGGATGGATGGATGGATGGATGGGTGTGTCGCAGCTGTCGTTGCCGCACTTACCATGATGCTTAACTAACGTTCCAAAAGAGAAATTTGGATAGTGCGAGAGGGATTCACGAATGGTGCGGGCGGCGCTCTTGCACCTATCCGCCAACGGCCAGTCCCGAGCACACAGCCAAGCCACGCGTCACGTGATGGACAGCTCGCCCACAACCACAACGACTGGTGCAGCGCCCATGTCCCAGCCGAGCATGTTCCCCCCAGGAAAACTGACAGGACCCAGACCCTCTGATGTTTAGGCAGGCAGTTGTGCACCATATCGCGGCGCGGCACTGCGCTGCCCGCACCGGACGTCATCCCATATCGGCTATTTCAGGAACACGTACGCATGTGTATTCACGCATGAAGGACAGCCACAGGTCTCAGATAGAGTTGCGTCTGTGGCATTTCAGCGACATGATCTCTAGTTCTGCTTCTTGGGCTTGGCAGAGGCGCCTGAGCCAGAAGCCGCAGCAATGAGTGGCCCGAGCCACTTGGCACGCTCGGCCAGTGAGGGGCTGAACAGAACGTTCATCAGGGCCTCGTTAAAGCGAACAGCCGCCTGGGAAATGGGGTACTGGAGTGGGCCGGGGATATGCGTGCGCACGCCAAAGAGAGAGAAGCGGTCGCTGGTGGTCGAGCGCAAATGACACTGGCCACGGAGGCCTTCGTATCCCGAGAAGCGGTCGAATCCAGACATGCGAACACCACCAAAGGGCAGCGACTGTGGAAACAAGTGCGAGGATGCCGAGGCGTCAGTTTGGATTCAGCGTGGATCTGCGGTGTGTGGCAGCGACCCGGAGCTGTGCCCGCTGCGCGTTCGACCCAATAATCGTCGAATATCAGCAGGCAGTCGAGGGCTCCATACCTGACAGAGGTAGTTGATGCCAAAGTCGTTGACATTGGACATGCCGACGCGGAGCTTGCGAGCCACGCGCTCGCCGCGCTCGAGGTCCAGCGTGTAGACAGCCGATCCCAGACCAAATTCACAAGAGTTGGCCAGGGCCAGGGCCTCTTCTTCGGTCTTGAATTTCATGACGACTATGACGGGACCAAAGACCTCCTCCTTGGTGATGCGCATGTCCAGCGTAACATCCGCGAGCAAGGTCGGCTCGTAGAATTGACCCTGATGTCGCAGGAAACAAAGATACGTCAGTTGAATTGTTTGGCGATCATGGCGTAGATTGATGCTCCGCTCCCACGCGGCCCCAGAGGCAGGCAGAGGCAGGCAGAGGCACCCGACGGACTGGCACAAACCTTGGGGTACTTGGGATGAATATACTGCTTTCCGCCCGCCAGAAGACGAGCGCCCTTCTGGACTGCATCGTCGACGAGGTCCTGGATGATGGCAAGCTGGGCTTCCATGGTCATACCGCCAACGTCAACCGATTCCTCCAGAGGGGCGCCGATGCGGAGCTTGCGAACACGCTCGGTTAGATCGGCAACAAGCTTGTCGTAGATGCCTTCTTGGAGGAGCACACGCTCACAGCCTGGACATGTCCGTACGACAAAGTCAGCACCAGGGGCATCTGCTGCATCTGGTGCATCTGGTGCATCTGGTGCATCTGCTGCATCTGCTGCATCGGATTCAGCGCAGGCACTATATCGACAGCACTGGCTTACCGGCGCAGTTCTGTCCGGCATTCTGGAAGGTGGCGCGCATGAGCGAGTGCAGGACTTGGTTGTAATCACAGTCGTCAAAGCAAATGACCACGTCCTTGCCGCCAAGCTCGAGAACAACAGGAGTGAGGGTGTCCGAGGCGTTGCGCATAATGATCTTTCCGACACCGGGAGAGCCGATGAAAATGATCTGTCGGAACCACATGTGTCAGTCAGGTTACGACTATAGATGCTGCAACCAGCGAGACAGATCGAGTCGGACAGCAAAGGCGAATGTTCAAGAAACAAGACTCGCGGCCATCTCTCCTTCCACACAAACATCCGGATGTATGATGTCGCGATTGCTATGCCATCCAGCCTCCTCCACGCAGCATTGAATCTCCAGAACCCAGGCGGCACCCTCCTACAGACACACTGATCCAGCATCCGCCCTTGGTACCGATCCGCGTGGCCTACCTTATCGGCGTTGGAAACCAAAGCTGCACCAGCGTCTCCCCATCCGTTCACAAGAGTAACAAGGTCCTCGTTGATACCGTGGGCGCGCAGGGTGGACTTGATGATCTGGTTCCAGTAGGCGGTACTCCAGGCAACATGCTCCGAACACTTGATGACGCAGGCGTTGCCGGCCATAAGAGAGGAGATCATTGGTCCGAATGTGTTGTGAAAGGGGTAGTTCCACGAGACGATGCACCCCATCACGCCAACGGGGTGATATTCGATGCGGGGACGTTTGTGAATGGTCAGGAGCGAAACACCGCGCTGTTCGGGCTTGAGCACCCGCTCGCCAGCAGCAATCGTGAACTCGAGACGGGCCAGGGTCGCGAGGATCTCGCCGAGATTGGCATCGACAACTGTAGTGCCGCAAATGGGCGCAGGGAAAGAGCGAGCGTTAGATGCAGGACCTGGAGCACGACAGATTCGGTGGCGAATCGGGACCCATAGCGTCCGTCCATGCATATGCATTTGGAGCCATTCCGCACAGCCAAAATCCAGGCAAGACACGACCAAGACCAACATCTCAGTCGTGGTCATCTGCTCGGCCATCCTGACGCATGAACGGAGTCGCAAGTAGCGAATTGTGGATCTTACAAGCCTTTCCAGAGTCGCGGGAGCACACTCGGATGATGTCATCCTGGTTCTTGGTGGTAAAGTCCAGAAGCGTCGTGAGGATGGCTCGTCGCTGAGCAAACGTTGTCTTGGCGTACTCGACCTGAGCCGCGCGAGCCTTCTTGATGATCTCGATCATCTCGTCGGGTTTGGTGGCCCGCTGGATGCCGAGAGATCGGCCCGTGGTGGGCTCATAGCACTGGATCTTGTACGGATCATCGGCACACTGCGACGAGCAAATCGGCCCGGGCCAAAGTCAAAGGAAATCGCGAACGACTCAGCGAACAATCGACTTGATGGCAGAACATGGGTAACGCCAAGCAGTCCGTCGATGCCAGAGACTCCAAACACTGGCCGAGGCAGATTCCTTGGGCCTGTCGTCCTCGACCGAGACCAGATCGGATGGGCTTACCTTGATCGAGGGCTTGTCGAGTACCTTGCCATTCCATTCCGGCGACGCCTCTGCAATTTAAATTGACGATGGAGAGCGGGGATGACGTTGATGTTGTGGTCGGCGATCAGATCTGGACACCGAGCGTCTGCGGGACAGCACAGGACAGCACAGAGTGTCCCCGAGGCGCTGCCACATACCTGCGGGAGGGGCAACCGAGATGGAAACGACCTTGGGCTTGAGCAGGAGATAGGATGCGAGCGCAACCACGACCAGGGACAGGCCCGCAACCACTGACACCGAAAACATGACGGGCAGACAGACCGATGGACAGACGGCGACGACGATGGCGATGGCGGCGAAACAGGGCGGCCCAGGGAGAAGAGACCCAGGCAGGGCTGGTTTCCGGCGAAAGCCTGCCAGCTGCAGCCGCCGCGTGATGCAGATCTGGCCAATCAATTTTCGGGCTGGCTCTCGATGCTGCGCACCGGGTACGTGGCGCTGCCATGTTGCCGGCTGGCGGTGATCCTCGCCGGCCATGAGCAGCAGGGTCGATTCATGCATCCGCAAAGGCAAGGGCCGGGTGTGCGATGCGCTCGGCCATGATCCGGTGTTGGTCGCTCTGCCGATACGCCGTCGATTCATCCATCGTGGTAGCGCTCCTCTCGGCCGACGATGGCGCCGGACACGTCTGGTGCACACGCAGCCGGCGACCGAGGCGCGAGGCAGCCAGCCTTCGCCAATCGAGCCAGCCGGAGGAAAGCATAGCGAGCCGCCGTCTTTGCCATGGTTATCGAGCCGGAATATGGATTTTATTGATCGGCGTGCGTATCACAGGAGACCGGCAGCACTGGCAACAATGTGCCTCTGCAAGCAATGGCCCGGCGACGAATGGTTTGGCGGACACGCTCAGCCGTATCGGAAGCCCAGCCAAAAGGCAGCAATGAAGCCCACGCCCTTGGGCAAGTCCTTGGAGAGGGTCTGGGTCAGGCGATTTCCGGCAACCTCGAGATCGTGCTGGGTAAGCTTTCCGTCGCCGTCCTGATCCACTGCACGGACGAACATGGATTCGATGCGGGGCCAGTTGACCTGGATGAGATCGAGCTGCACCAGCGACTGGAAGGCTATGAAGGTGACTCCAACGGCGACGCCAGCGCTGAGCAGGCCAAGTTTTGGCGAGACCGATACGAGCCATAGAGAGACACCAGACATGAACAGCAGGCGGTGGAAAGGACGAGGCATCAGAACCAGAGCCAGAGCCGAACCAGAACCGAAGCCGGAACCAGAGCAAGCCGAGATGAAGTGCGAGCGATAGCGGCGGCCAATCCAGCGAACCAGCGGTGCAGGACTTGGCGACGCTCTGCGGCATTTCATCTCACCCTTTGGCAAGCTTTTTAGCTGCGTAGCCAGAGCAGCCGCCGAGCACCGTGGTCTACGGCGAGAGAAGCGGGCGAGTTAGCTGCGGCAGTCTACCGATGCCATTCGCAGCATCTATCCGTCGGTGCTCAAACTCACGAAGGAGATCTCGGAGAGGTGCTTGGGGACGAGGGCAGTCGAGGCCGCGGCGGCGCTATCTTGCTTGTCGGTCATTGCGGATGGATGATGGCGATGGGAGACCGAGACAACCGCCCCCCAGGCAGAATAGATGCAGCGGGACACCACCCGCATACGAAACACCGGTGTGGCTTGGGTGAATGGCGCCTTCCGAATCGCCGGCTCTCACAATGCCTGCACGCTCTGTGACCCAGGACCTGGTCCGTGATCGCCCCTGGGAGCCGGTCTCAGATCCCATGGACCGGGCAGCAAGTTGAGCTAATCTGCGATTCGCGGCAATGTGTATTTGACGTCACAATTGCACGCAAGTGAACCTCGCCCATCTGTCCGCGACTCAGACTCCCGGCAGCAAGAGCGGCTCGCGCAATTTAGATCGGCAGGGTCTCGCGCTTGAGCCACTCCAGGGCAAGACCGTTCTCGGAGAGCAGAGGCGAGACCTTCTGCAGAATCTCCTGGTGGTAGCTGTTGACCCAGTCGCGCTCCTCAGGAGTCAGGAGCTCAACCTTGATCAGGCGGCGCTGAATGGGCACCAGAGTAACGTGCTCAAACCCGAGATAGCCAACACCTCCAAAGTTGTTGGGGGTCTCGACCTCCTTGACGAGGATGATGTTTTCGATGCGGATACCAAACTTGCCGTCGTTGTAGAAGCCAGGCTCTGGGAGTATGGATACAGCGATGCCACGAAGCGTTAGCCACAATCAACAGATGTCGGGTCTTGGCGATGCAGACCGCTGCTCCACTTTGTGCTATACTGTGCTGTGTGGTGCCCTAAGGCGGCTGCGGCTGCTGGAGGCTGGGATCGGCGAGATGAGCACTGTACACTCACCGTTGGAAATGACCATGCCGGGAGCGAGGGGAATGTCGTTGTAGCCAATGCGGATGCCGATGCCGTGGGGGCCTTCATGGACGTTGAGGTAGGAGCCAACGCCGTGTCCGGTACCATGGCGGTAGTCCAGACCGCCCTTCCACAGAGCGGTGCGGGCCAGGACATCGAGAACGTATCCGGTGGTGCCTCGCGGGAAGACCGCCAGATCGAGCTGGATGTGTCCCTTGAGCACGCGAGTGAAGGCGTCCTTCTCCTCCTCGGTGGGGGTGCCAAAGTGAAGAGTGCGGGTGGTATCGGTGGTGCCGTCGCTGGAGCATGAGGAGGCAAGGTCGGCGTCAGATTCGATCAAAGATGTGCGGATGATGGCTGCTGGCGGATACCTACAGGTACTGGGCACCCGAGTCACACAGATAGATCTCGGTGTTGTTGACGGTCGCGCAGGCGCCGGGGGTGGGCTTGTAGTGGATGATGGCGCCGTTGGCACCGATCGAGGAGATGGTGTCGAAGCTGAGGCCGACAAACTTTTCTTTGGTGCTGTCACATCGTGGGGGGAAATGTGGTAAGAAGGAGCGGCACAGCCCATCCAGGACTCGACCTGAAACGATCGATTCTAGCCATGCCAGCTGCTCGCGACGCAATCCACGCACACGGATATCGAGTCGGGGCACACTCCATCCCGGTCTCGGGCTCGGTCCCGGGCTCGGTCTCAATTGCTGCAACCAACCTGCGGAAGCCCTCGAGCTTATCAGCAGCGGCAACTTCGTCGATGGTGGTGTTGTGGTTGTTGTTGAGCTCGTGCTCGAGCCAGGCAAAGTACTCGATCAGAGCAGCGCCGTCGCGGATGTGGGACTGGCGGAAGCCTTCCAGTTCGGTCTCGTTCTTGATGGCCTTCATGTCCATGATGGGGGACCGCGACTCGATAGTGGCTTGCTGCAAGGGGATACACAGTGAGTGTGCAAGCAGGCGCATAGCCACGACCCCACATGGACGGCAATCCGGGACAGCGGATTATGCATGGGCATTCAGAATCAAACGGGGCGAGCAAGTCGACGCTGCAGCAAATTCCATTGTTCGTCCCACACAATGGCCGAGCTGGTGTGGTTTGAGCAGCCAGGGTCAACGAACAGGGGCGCACTACCGACACAGACAGCGCCGATTGAACGTACCGATCCACCAAGGGCACTCTGGAGGGCGACATTGCAACGGCTATCGATCCACAGCTTCTGTTGGCGGCGCAAGTATGTCAGCAACTTCCGCGGGTACAGCGGATATGAAGGCACTTTTTGCAACACTAACCTGATCCTCGGCCAAGTACTGGGCAGCATATTGAGGGAGATCGGTGAAGATGGCGGTGTAGGGGCGGATCAGGACACCTTCGCCGAGATGCTGTCGAACCTGGAGGGTGTTGAGAGGTGACGTGAATCAGCTTTGGCTGTCGATATGCATCGAATGACAGGTGCAGACCGTGCAGTGTGACCCACCTCTTCGGAGAGCTTCGATTCGTCAATGTAGAGGATGACCTGGTCCTTGGTGACCAGAGCATAGGAGAAGAAAACGGGGTTGTAGGAGATGTCGGAGCCACGGAGGTTGAAAAGCCCTGGCGGAGGAGCAGTCAAAGGAGGGAAGATCCAAGGACGATTAGTGGCTCGAAGCTGGGATGCGAAGGCGCCGTGAGCTCGAGATCACAACGCCACGAGCAGCGATAAAGCACCCCACCAAAAAAGCACAGAGCCAAGATGCAATGCCACATGGGATTTTGCGAGATGTCCAGCCGGTATCACGAGTCTCAGGAAGCATTGCGATGGATACTTACAAGCGATTTCATCGAGGGCCGTGACGGCAAAGCCCCAGGCATTCTTGGCGGCAATCTTCTCGCGCAGAGTGGCGATCTTCTCGGAGGTTGCGGAGCCGGCATACTGGATGGGGTGAACGGCGACGGGGTTTGTGGGGACGGTAGGCTGGTCGCTCCAGACGCTGTCGACGAGGTTGGCAGTGGTATAGACGATCTGGTGGTTCTTCTTGCTCAGGGACTCGGCCAGAACTCGGGCAGCCGCTGGTGGAAGAACAGCAATTGTGCGAAATGAGCGGATGTGTACGTGGAGATCGTGGGGGGGGGGCCAGCGAGCCGAAACGGATGCAGAGCCCATACGACTCCCAGAAGAATGACCTACCGACTGTCAGGAGCTTGGGATCGACGCCAATCTTGGAGGATGGAGGCAGGACATCCAGGAGCCACTCCTCCTTGGTGGGGACGTTGGGCAGGCCAGCCTTTTGCAGGATCCAGTTCGAGTCGAGCTGCTGAGAGGCCTGGAGAAAGTAGCGGCCATCGGTCCAGAGGGCAGCTTTGTCGGTCGTGACAACAGCGAGGCCTACATTGGCGTGGCATTGCATTCGATCGATAGAGCAGAGAGCTGTGGTCAGACGAAAGTGACGAGGCAGCGCCACCTGCATCTGGGAGGGAAGGATCAGACGGTCGGCGACGGGCAAGGCCAGGCCGGGATTTGTTGGGGGCGAGTCCTACCGGCAGAGCCGCTGAAACCGGAAATGAACTCTCTTCGGCCGTCGTGGGCGGCAATGTACTCGGACTGATGTTGGATGGTGTTTCAGGGAGGGGGAGCAGCGAGAGAGAAAAGTGTTGGTCGTTTGGAAGCAGGCACAAGGCGACCTCGGAAACAGCGGTGCAGCTGGCACCGCCATGGACTGGTAGCCAAAGCCAGAGGGAGGCGACGAACCAACCAACCTGGTGAGCATCTTCGGCAGGGATGATGAAGGCCTGGATGCCCTCGCGGGCCAATTCGGCACGCAGGGCAGCGAGTCGGGCAGCGGTATCGACGGGCATGTTGCGGGAGAGCGAAACGACAAAGGATCGGGCAGGAGAGCAAAGCGCAGGCAAGGCAAGTTTCGGGAGCGAGCAGAACCAGCGGGCGATCATCGTCGGCGAAGGAGAGGCGAGAGCTGCTCAAATACCCGCTCCCAGGCCGGCCTGTCGCCATCGGGAGTATCCGACGATCCACTGTTTCGCGGCAACGGTGTACCACAACCGGGTCGAGGCTCTCCAAGGCTGCGCGCTGGCGGGACCACGGGGCATGGCCATGGAGAGCTCACACGAACCACGACTGGGCGCCTGGTGGACAAGAGCGCTTGCGTTTGCGGGCATGGCGCTGGCCAGGAGGCGAGGACGGGTGGCGGCCGAACCGAGCCGCTTTGCCATGGACATGGGCGCCCCCGAGAGCCGGGCAAGTGGGTTGGTGAGGGGGCTGGTGGTGGGAACGAGGGCCGACGGGCTGTTCATGGGGGCAGAGCGAACGGCCGAATGGACCGATGCGCCGGTGGTGCCGATGGCGAAACCGACCGGGGTCGAAATCATGGGCTATCGAGCTGGAATCATGGGCTGTCGAGCTGGAATCATGGGGTGGTCGAGTTGGAGTTATGGAATGAATGAATAGCCGGCTGTTCCCAGCGGCGCACGATTCCATGCGGAGGTTGATGCCCGACCAGCACACCCGCATCTATACACCTGTATCCGTTTCACATCCACGACATGGACATCGCAGACATGTCGCTTTCGTTGTATCCGACAGTGATTCTCCCACCAACCCCGATCGCCACGCCAGCTCGGCATGAGCATGCACTTGGATCTATTGCCGTTGAGATTGCTCGCGGTTGTCAGGACCGGCCCGGTCTGACATACGATTGCCGAGTCGGCAGAATCCAGCGCTTGTCGTCCGTCTCTGGCGTCGGCGACAGACCAACCCATCGCACAGATGGCGAACAGTGGTCGCCTTGTCGGGTCGGACGCCTCCATCCGATCCTATCGCAGCGAATGGGTGTCCGCGCACTCGACTGCTTCTTCATTCAACAGCCCGGAGCGCTCGCATGATCCGCCCGACATCTTGGCGGATCAAGAAAGCCGGAATCAGGATCCAGAAGGCGTTGAGGAACAAAAAGTAAAAGCCCAAGTACAGCCAGCCAGGCTTGCAGTGCGGGGCCTGGCCATGGCCCTCGAAAAAGGTCGTGGCATAGTAGAGCGTGCACGAGAAGATGTGCAGCACGCTGATGATCAGCGTCAGCGGATACTGCGCCGGCCGGCTGCGGAGAGTCAGGTAGGCCTGTAGAAAGCACAGCGGACCAATCAAGGTCTGGAGAAAAGACTGGAATGAGCACGGCGTCGATGAGACTGGGGAGGTTGGCAAATGGCGAGGCAACCCGGAAGTAACGTACGGCGGTGATGCTTTCGACGCTGATCAAAAACGGATCGGCGGTCATGTATCGCGAGTCTGAGAGCGCGTATTCCTTCCATACGGACGCAATCACCGAAGTGTCAGCGGCAATGTGCTTGTGGTTCCAAACGAAATAACCCTCGAAGAAGCAGTGGATGCTGCCGTTGAGACTCCACCAGACCACTCGCCAGTCCGGCGGGACGAGCTGCCAGGGTGCCGCGGATGTTGCGCTTGCCG
Source organism: Polychytrium aggregatum (assembly GCF_025602895.1). NCBI lineage: Eukaryota > Fungi > Chytridiomycota > Chytridiomycetes > Polychytriales > Polychytrium > Polychytrium aggregatum. The sequence continues at coordinate 27,537 of NW_026516319.1, read as the reverse complement.
CGGCCGCTCGGGCGATGCTGCTGAGGACCGAGGCCACAACGACGACAAGAACAAGGGCCGACAGGAAGATGGCCAGATCATGGTGCAGCGGCCGGCTCGAGACCGCATAATGCGGGAGCTCGATATCGGTTGGGAAGAAGGGGTGAGGGAGGCCCATGAGCGAAGGAATCGGATGCAGGTCGGTGGTGGAGGAGAGATGAAGAGAGCGAGGGATGAAGAGAGCGAGAGAGGGAGAGAAGAGAGGGAGGGAGAGAAGAGAGGGGGAGGGTCACACCGACTCCGCAAACGCGGCACAAGGAGCAGGCACAGCGGCACAGCGGCCCAGCACCACACAACAACGAAAGCAGCAGCACCACCACACAGCAGCAAGCAGCACAGCCCTGCAAGGCGCGTCGCACAGCGTGTCGCACAGGAACGCAGCACGAGCGCGGCCTTGTCGCTGGCTGCAGCGGCTGGATCCGGCTCGACCCGCGCGGCGGCCCACTCAGGCGCGGGCCAATCAGCGCGCAGAGCTCCAGCCAATGGGCGCGCGGGAACGTGTGGCCGGCGCCAGCCAATCGCCGCGGCCGCGTGGTTGCCGCCGTCTGCGTGCTGTCGCGGGCCCGCCTTCTATATCTTGGGCCGGGCATGTCCGTCTGCGTTTTGCCTTCGCTGCCAGCAACCCCTGCCTCCGAGCCTCCCCTCGCTCTGCCCTTTGCGGCCCTTCGCTGTCTGCTTGCCTGTCTGTCTGCCTGTCTGTCTGCCTGGTTCGCCCCCGCCTGTCTGGTCCTGCTGCTCGCCTCCATCCCCTGTTTGCTGCTCGCGCTTCGGCCTTCTTGCATACTCGCTTTTCCCACTCCGCTCGGCACGCTCGCTGCTTCCTCGGGCTCCGCTCTCCTTGCCTGGTCCGTCTTCAAGCTTGCTCGCCCGGTTCCTCGTTCGGTACGGCCCGTTTTCCTCTACTGTCCCGTCAGATCGACTCGCTCGCCTTTGGCTGTCTGCTTCCATCGATCTGCTTCGTTCCCACGCTTCCTTTGCTCACATACCTGTTCCCATCCTCCTCTTCGTTCGTTTCCTTTGCAGAACACCGCCCCCTTCCGTGTCTGAAGCTTCTCCGTTCGGTCTCCTCTCCTCCAGCCCATCCTACCTGCAGCCCATCCCTACCTGCAGCCCATCCCTACCTGCAGCCATGTCCTTTGATTCCCACAACAGCATCCTCGTCACCTTCTCAGACCTGCTTGAGGAGGAGTACAAGGCCATGCCCGAGGACTGGCCCCTCTCTGGCCTTGAGCATGCCCTGCCCTCCCCACTGCTGGACTGCTTTGACAAGTCGTCCAGCGGCAGCGAAAGTCCCGACGCCTTCTCGCTCAACGAACACATGCCCTCGACCGTCGACCTGGCCACGCTCGAGTCTCTGATCAACCCCATCCCGCTCAAGACCATATCTCTGATGGAGGCCCCTGTCGCGCTTCCCATGGGCCAGGCCACGACGGGCCTGCTCTCCCCGCCGTCGACTCCCACGGTCGTTCCCCAATTCTCGGCCGCCTCGGGCCCGCACTTTATGCTGCCGTCGGCCCTGGGAGCTTCATCGCTGGTGTCCATCTCGCCCTTTGGCGAGGCCGTCGTGGGTGCCCTCCAGTCCTCTCCTGGCGCGGCCCTCAAGCCCCTGATGTCTTCCTACCCGTTCCAGAGCAGCGATTTCGCCATGCGCTCGCTTGCCTCCCGGTCCGCCTGGTCGGCTCCGGCCCAGCTCAACTGCGCCTCGGTGCTCTTCCAGTCCGGCAGCATCCCCATCTCGCACCCTCTGGCGGTTCCGTTCCATGACGACTCGATGCGTTTCTGCGTACCACACGAGGTCCAGCAGTCCACCGACATGGCCATGACCCCGATACTGTCTGCTGAGACCACGTGCTTCACGCCGTCGCTGGACCCCGTTCGGATCTTCACTCCGATGATGGAGCCGGTGGTCACCGCCGTGGGCGCCATGTCGATGATCTCTGACTTTAGTCTCGACTCGGCCGAGCCCATTGCCGGCGAGGACAGCACAGAGATTCCTGCTCAAGCCTCCGAGACACACGCGGGCGACGCCACCGACCTCGGGCCCGAGCCCTGGGTTGCATCAGAGTCCGTGCAGGCTTCCGAGTCTGTTCACCTAACAACCGTCTCACAAGATGATCCAGAGGCCCAGCTGATCACACCCGACGTGGCTGCCGCCGCCGACATTCTCTCCCGACCCAAGCGCATGCGTCGCAAGCGCAAGAGCATCGACGAAAGCGACTCGCACGAGGGCTCTGAGTCCACGGCGGCCTCGCCCAACAGCAAGGGTCGGCGGAAGACCAGCCACGGCTCCATCGTCTTGGCCCAGACGCACTCCAACGCCGACAAACCCACGGTCAAGCCCGTTTACATTTCGGAGCAGCCGCTATCGAATCGTGGCCGAACGATCTATCCCGCCGTGTACAAGTGCACATTCGACGACTGCCCGAAGGTGTTCACCCGGTAGGTAGCGAGCTCCTTTCGATGGACTTGGATGGGTCCGCCGATGCTGAGCACCACCGACTCTGTTGCTAACGTGGCTATTCTTCCCCCATCATCATTCGCTTTTCCTCTTTCTATTCTTCCGCTCCCTTCGCGCACACACCCTCCTCATCAGGCCGTACAATCTCAAGTCGCACATGAAGATCCACACGGGCGAGAAGCTGTTCTGCTGCGAGTACTGCCCGTCAAAGTTCACACGCGGCCACGACCTGAAGCGCCACACTCGTCTGCACACCAACGAGCGGCCCTTCCTGTGTCCCCGCTGCAGCAAGTCCTTCTCTCGGTCGGACGCCGTGCGCCGGCACATCAAGGTCGATGCCTGCATCGAATATGTGCTTGACCGCGAGCGTGCCGAGGGTCAGGACCTGTTGGAAGACGACGACCCCTTCTCGGACGAAGAGCTGGACGACACCATCGATGGACACGACCCGGATGCAACCGAGTCCGAGGAGCTGGAGGACGACGAGGACCTCTAACCTGAAGCAACGAACAAACCCGACAACAACCACGCTTTGGTCACGTCCAATCTGAAATAAGAAATGAAAAGCGGCAAAGACAACAACAACAGCAACAACAGCAGCAACAGCAAAAGCAGCCCAGAATGGACGCCAGCGACATGCGTTCCAATTTTCTTCCCTCCTCACTCCCTCTCTTCTTGTGTGTGCAATGTGTGACTCCAGTTAATTTGTTTGCTCTCTGTATATTTTGTTTGCTCAATGAGCCTTGCGTATTTTTTCTTCTTCCCAAGCGATTCTGCTGCTGGTCGTCGCCGCCCACTTCACCCTCCTCCTCCTCCTCCTCCTTCTCCAAGCAATATGCCCTAATCCCTCCCCAGTAATACGTGTTTGCGCTACCTTCTCTTTTCCAGTCCATGTACACTTGGCACATGGGCAAGCGGGACAACCCTCCCGATCCCCATGTGTCAGCGTAGCTTGCGTCTAACAAAGCAAAGCCATATGCAATGAAACAGATCACCCAGGCAGCCCTCTGGGACTGCATAATGTCGCAGCGCGCCGACGGGACCGAGTGTATTCAGGACCCAGAAGCGAGCGGCGGCCCTGGCACAAAGACGATATCTCGTTTGATATTGATTGCGGGCATTGTGGAGCGTTCGTTGGAATTCCGCGAGTCTGTCAGTGCCATCGCTGGCGGCTGTGGTCCCCGACAAAGGCCATCGATCCCGGCTGCTGTGATCAACCTGTGCGTCACGAATGTGTCCCTGGCCGCGTTGATGACGAGAGATGGCACGCCAAGTGCGTTGGCTGGACCCGAGACTGGCGAGGCTGGTGCTCTTGAAGTTGGCTGGGAGTTTGCTGGAGACCTTGTGCAGGCGAATTGGCCTGGACTCAAGATGGGTGGTCATGCTCGTGGACACATTCGCTGGACGCTGGTGCATTCAGGATCCAGAACAGAGCGATCCACCGAGTCTGTGTTTGCCATCGACAGCAATGTGACGGCGAAGCCCGGCGAGAACGGAGGCGGGCCTTGCGTTGGCGCACGGGATAAGGATTTGTATTTGTTTGTTTGCTTGTTTGTTTGTCGGGATGCTGGGCGGCACTCTGATTCCAGGACAGGGACAGGTTGAGTGCAAAGGAGCGACATGAAGCCGAGCCTGTCCTTGGACATGCGGGCGTGACCGGTGTGCTTGCGCCGGCATCCACAACTTTCCCAGCGAGCACGGATCCATGTTGGCTGATGCAAACAGACGCGGCTCCTCCGACATGGCTGCGGTGGCACGGACGGCCATGTGGTTCGAGCCGTCAAGGGGCGGGTGCCTGCTGGCCAATGAGCGCGGGGCCCGTGGAGTCAGCACGCGGTCTGTTGACGCGATTGCCCTGGACGCCTGCGAGTGGTCGGGGCCGCGGCGGGAGAGCAAGGGGCCGAGCGGGCGCTGACCAAGCAGCGACCAGGGCCGGACATTGGCCGAAATGCCGGACAGGCGCGGAACCAGGCCGGGCGCGCCTCTGTCTAGTGGATAGATGCAGGCGGACGGGATGCAGACGATGCGTCCGAGGGGCGGGGGCCAGCCCTGGCAGCGGCCGCGGCGTCACTCCAGGGCAGGAGGGGGGGGTGCGAAAATGCAGAAAATGCAGAGAATGCAAAAATGCGAGTGAAGCCCAGCGTCCAGAGGGACCTGGTGGCTGCTGGTGGGTGAAGGCAAAACAGGCGAGCCGGGGCGTGTGGTGTGCTCGGGTCGGTGCCAGCGCGCCACGGGCGGAGTTCCCCGACGCGCGCCGATTGGACCCGTGCGCCTGGCGACAAGGTGGCGCTGGGGGGACGCGGCGCCACAGCCGAAAAAGGCAGCGAGTGCCCGCGTCGCCACAGACGCGCTGCCCCACAGACGACAGGCGGGAATGTGGGTCCTGCGACCGCGGCGATTGGCTGGGGCGCTGCGCGCTGATTCGCTGCCGCTTTGGCTGCCTTTGGATGCAGCCAGAGGACACCGGGCGCTGTGTCCGGTTGTGCGATCTGGGGATGTGGTGCAATGTGCTGTTGTGCGCGCCGATGTGCCAGTGCGCTGTGTGTTGTGTGTTGTGTGTTGTCTCGATCGGCGACAACGGCCAGCGGCTCGAGTGACATCAACAATAACAACAACACCACCTTAACAACACCACCATAACAACATCCATGTTTGCTCATGCCCTCGTCGTCCTCGTCGTCCTCGTCGCCCTTGCCTCGCCATCGCCCATCTGCCCGATCTCGCCCGCCCTTGCCTGCCCTTGCCTGGCTCTGCCCCGTCTTGCTCTTCTTGCGCGACTGCCCAGTGCCGTGTCTCGGCGCTTGTCTGTCGCCACCCGCGCGTTTCCTCAGTGGTTTGTTTGGCCACACCCCCCCCCAACGGCCCTGTCCACTGGGAAAGTGTCTGCCAGTGCCTGCCCGTCCCGCTCCACTGTCCTGCGCTGACTTGCGTTGCTGTCTCCTGGTGTTTCCTGGTGTTTCCTGTCCCGTCTTTGCCCTCCCTTTGCCGTGGCCTTCTATATAACCCTGCGCCGTCCTGCCCTTCCCCGGCTGCGTCTCTCCGCTCTTGTACTTCCGTCCATCCAGCCGGCTTCGTCTCTCCTCCGGCGCCATCCAGAACGAACGCTGCCCAAGCCCTGCCTGTCTCCCATACAGTCCGACCATTCAGCCCCGGCACACCGCCGCAGCATACAACCCCAGGCTTTTCTCGCCCACGCCTTCCATACATCCCCGAGCTTGCCATCGTTGCTGCCTCGCACATCCACCCACTGCTTTAAAGCCCCGCTCGCTCACCGGTCCTGATCGCCCGCAAGGCCCTGATCGCCACCGCATCGCATCGCATCGTACCTGCTCCACCCTCGTCTCCACCCTCGTCTCCAGCATCTGTCTCCAGCTCCGGCCATTGTCTCCGGCTGCTGTCTCCCCGCGGCCACAACCCCCCGTCTCCCGCCGTCGTCGTCTCCAACCGAACGGCGCCCCGCTTTATCAAGCATCGCTTCCATCGCCTGCAAGTCGAGTCGCTTTTCTTGCACTCTTAACCCCCCCCCACACACACATCCAACTAGCCCGTGCTGCTCTTCCGTCCCATCTAAGCGATCCTCGCCATGGCCTATCTCGAAGAACACCACGAATCCCTCGGCTTTTCCGAGCTTATCGACGATGAGTTCCGACTGTTCGAAGACCCTTCCAAAGACGACGCTCTCCATGCCGTCCATCGCGCCCACAACTTTGACAAGCGTCCGGCTCACGTCGATCCGCAAACCGGCGCCATCAAGGCCACTGAGTATCCTTCGCTGCCCCAGATGCAGACCGATACCGCTGCCTATCTGACTGCCCAGCAAGAGGCCGGCGCTGTCCTTCCCGCGATCTCGCCCAACACCTTTGCTGCTCTGTTCTCAATGCCCAATCTGCCGTCGCCGCCTCAGACTCCCGCCCAGTACTTCCATCACTCGGCCGCTGCCATCAAGTCCAACCCACTCCAGGGCACCCCCAATCCCGTCGCTCCATCCATGGTGGCCCCTGCCTCGATCCAGCCATCGATTGTCCCTGCCATCGTTCCGACGGGCGTTGCTGCCGCTGTCTCGCTGGACTCGGCCGTCTCGGCATTTCCACCACCCCCTCCTCCGGCTGCATTTTCTCCTGCGCCCATGACCTTCTCTCCCGTCCCGCCCACGGCGTTTTCTCCCCACGCCGGATTCCATGCCTCCATCCATCCTGTCCCGTCGCCACACCCCGTCTTCCATCCCCAGTCTCCCCTGCCGGTGATGTACGCCCCCGGTGCCGGACACATGCCTCCGCCCCTGCCTCCACAATCGCCCGATGTGATGGCCCATTCTCCCCTCGTCGCCACCCACCCGTCCCAATCGCCACATGTCCCTACCCACTCGCCGCTGGTGCACCCTCAGTCGCCCCATATCAGCCCCTATCTCCACTCGCCCCACACCACCCCGTACGCATACTCCCCCTATCCCTACTACTATCCCTACCCGCCCTTTTACCATCACATGTGCTCCTGTCCCCACTCGCATTCGGACCACTCCAAGGATTCGGCCTGCAAGAAACGCCGGCGCTCGTCGCTAAGTGTCTTTGCCGAAACCAAGGGTGCGGACGATCGCGCCACCAGCCGGTCCCAGTCACCTTCGGATGAATCCATTTCAGAAGGCGAGGAGCTCGAAGACGGCAAGGGCAAAGAGGACGAAGGCGAGATTTACAAATGTACATTCAAGGGCTGCAAAAAGGTGTTCACTCGGTAAGGGTTCGCTCCTCTGGGATACGCTCCGCTCCACTGGGATACGCTCCGCTCCGCACCCAAACCCGATTCCGTTTGTCTGGAAGCGGATGTTGCAGCGGTGGTGGACACTCTGCTATCCATGGTCGATCACCACTTCCACTGCTATCATGCGGGCCTGTCTCTCATTCTCCTTCCGCCTCTTGTCTGGTGATTTCCCTCCCCTCCCCTCCCCTCCCACCCGCCACAGGCCGTACAACCTTAAATCGCATATGAAGATCCATTCCGGTGAAAAGCAGTTCCAGTGCACCTTCTGCCCTTCAAAGTTCACTCGTGGGCATGATCTCAAGCGCCACATCCGTCTGCACACCAACGAACGGCCATTTGCCTGTCCCCACTGCGATGAGCGCTTCTCGCGGTCGGATGCCGTGCGTCGGCACATTCAGATCGAAAATTGTGGCCCAGAGCGCAAGGAGAAGCTTGCTCTGCAGAAGCAGTCGTCCTCGCCCGAGACTCAGACCAAGCCTGTTGACCAGGAGTCGTCTGATCGCGCCGAAAGCACTACCTCCGATGCCGTCGATTTGCCCCAGTCGATCCCTGCTGTCGTGGCCACCGTCGAGACGGCTTGAGCCTTCTCTGGTCGCCGAATCTACGAGATGCACACGCATGAAACGATCCCCCCCCCGAAGCATTATCACTATTCACCCCCCACCATATGACCCTGTTTTGACACTTTAATTTCACCCTGTGCATGGTTTTCGTATACAGCGTCCACGAAATGGAAGGAAGGACATCTCTGCTTCCCCCCCCGTTTCGAGCTCGCCTGTGCCTTTCTTTCTGTATTCTGAATACACATGGCCCATCCATAATTCAAACAAGTCAAGGGGCATTCATCGCCCACACCCTGCTCTCCCGCCTGCCCATCCGTCCGCTGTCCATTCGGGTGATCGTCGCTCGAGGGGAAATCTGTCCAGTGTCTGTCCAGCGTCTGTCCAGTGGTGGTGGGTCGTTGTCTCTCACTCAGCCGTGCTATCCACCAGCCGAACTTCAATCAGATCTGCTTTCAGGACGTCCATCTCTCCGGCATCCTCAGGGCGACCGTCGATGAGAATGTCGGGATCGTCGATCTCAAACCGCCCACCAGGCTGGACAGGTTTGCTGTGGCATTTGAGTCGATAGGACTTTTGGAAAGGATTGTACAGCATCACCGTGGCAGTTTTGTATCCCGAAATCGCCGGCGTGTAATTTTCTGAGAGCTCCAGGATCTGGCAACAGAGCGGCAGTGACGTTAGAACCCAACGATCATTGCCTGAGCATAAATCAGTCGCAGTGGCTGAGCTCATCCGTGCACACAGATGCTACCTTGAAGGCAATCTTCGAGCCAACTTGAATCTGATCGAGCACCAGTGGATACTTGGAGTAGTCTTCGGGCGGCTCTGTCCGGGAGTCGGCTGCGATGCTTGGGTGCTTCTGCGTGGTCTTCTGGGCTGGTCTTTGCTGTGCGTCATGGGTCGGCCGCTGTCGCTTCTTTGCCGGGACCTTGGGCCAGAACTGATGGAATCCGCTTTCGACCTCGTCGCCATATCCATCCTCCAGCTCAACACGCGTCCATATTGCTCGCGGAGGGGTGGGTGTTCCATCGTCGTTCATGATCTGAACCTGCGAGTGATTCGATACGGGACATCAAGATCTCAACACGGGGATATTTGCACATGCCCCAGGCCGACTATGCCGCCGCTTCCTTCCTCAGATTAGTCTCTAAGGTGTTCCAGACGGGTCCCAAATGAGCTCTGGAAGGGTCCCAGAATACACGCGGCTGCTTCCTGCGGCCCATTTGCCAGCAATGGAGAGGCCCCTACCTGTGCAAACGGAGCAGTAGCTTGAACATTCACCCGCTTTTCAGGAGCAAGCGACGTCGCTTCAGCAGACTGCAGCAAGGCTTCCACCTCGGCCCCAAGCTCGTTTCCGAACCGAACGTGAGTCCTTGAAGCTCCCAGCATCTTTTGGAGTTGCTTGCGCTTGTTTTTGCCGAGGGCAAGCGGGGCATCGGCATTGGCCGGGGTACTTTCAATCCGATCCTCGACTGGGACTTTGCGAACATGAGACTGGGACTTTGGCGGCGAGAGCAGCCCAATGCCAGACTGCGTTGTGGCGATCGTCGGGGCTACTGGATTTGGATGGGAAGCAGAAGCATGATCGTCGCTCTCCTCGCTCTCTTCGCCATCGCTGCTTTTATCGCTTTCTTCGCTATCGCTGCTTTTATCGCTTTCTTCACTGTCGTCGCTACCGTCGCTGTCATCGTCATCATCGCTGCTTTCGTCACTGTCGTTATCATCACTGCTTTCGTCACTGTCGTCATCATCGCTGCCTTCTTCACTGTCGTCATGATCTTCACCAACGCCATTATGGCCGTGAGTTGATTCCGCATGATCGCAAGTTTCTGCCTCGATCGATTGTGCGAGCAGTGAGCGAGTGCTTCGGGCCTCGGAGACAATCGCTTCTGGACCAGAGCAATCGATGCAAGCGAGTGGGTTGGTCATTGCTTGTCAGATGTCCACTTTGATCGTCGATCCAGCACACTCAGATTTTACCTTGGCTTCGATCGAGTACCTTGGATTGGCTCAAAGGCTGCTTGAGGCTCCCTTTCGAATCTATTGCCAGCCATTTTGGTTGGTCGGCGCTGGGCTCCCCTAAGGAAACATCGTATTTGCGTTTGGCAGATCCTTGGCCGAGCTTTGTTGCCCCGGCTGAATCGATACAGAATGGTTCAGATGATCGCTGTCGGATCCAGTCGTCCAAGCTCTCTACTATGCCCGGCCAAGACCACTTACGATTCCTGTGATCGGCTTTCACCCTATAGGGAAGCAGAGCCGGAAATCGGGCATCAGAACATCAGTACCATCGCTGCCTTAACAAGGAAAACGGCCTTCTCGGATGCCTCGCTGAAATGAAAGGAAGCGACAAGCCGCCTACTTCTCGGCAAGGAGGGGGGGAGGTGTTGTGCATACGTTATTAGGTCATTCTCTCGAACAACGCCCTTGACAATGTCTCCACTCAGTAGCTCGAACCCGTCGATCTCCAATGCCACATCCGTGTCGATCCCAAATTTTTGGGCGAGATGACTGGCGAGATCCTCAACCGATCGCTCCAAAAGCACCAGAGGCACAGAGCACAAGCACCGGGACACCGCTAGCGGATGCTCAAACTGTAGTCGGATACGAAGTGTCTCTGGCATGGGATCCCCGTGGAGTGCAAAGAAAAGCTGGGATCGCTGCGTTTTCCATAGCACCGCCTGGTCGGAAGCAGGAACAGAACCGGCGCTGGAACCGACGCGAGCGGATTGTGGCTGGGCACCTCGGTCACGTGAGGCTCAGGCTGCGCCACAGCCAGTCCATCCCACGAAACCCAGACTCTTCCAAGCTCTGCACTGCGCGCTCCATCGGCAGCAATACGAGGTCGAGGTGGGTCTTGCTGAGCGCAGTGGCGATCGCTATTGTTCAGACGGTACACATATCCTTTCAGCGCATCGTAGCTGCAAGTGAACCACTGCCAATCGCCTCAGCTGCATGATCGAGCCGTCGGAGAGCAGCATCCGATGATCGGGCCGATACCATTCGGACGAGATGGCATTCCAATAGAGGGATAACTTTGAGCTGGATAGTCAGAGAGTAATATATTTCACCATAGAATCGCATATGGCTGACGGGCCGAAATCGACATGTGCTTGCACGCCAACCGGGATGGCATCAGTCGTCCTGGGGGCATAGTAGGTCCTTCAGAGGTCCATAGCGTCGAACAGGTCAAGATTTGGTCAGCGATGATAGAAAGATGTTGTTCGCGGCTGGATCTTCTGCTTCTGCTTCTGCTTCTGCTTCTGCTTCTTCTTTGTCCTCTGCTGCTTCCCTCCGGAACTAGACCCGAGCTCCGAGTCGATGCATGCCAGCGGGAAAACGCCCTCTTTGTTCGTGGTGAGATTGCATCCGAAAGCCCAGCCGTCATCGTGTCGCACCTTGATGAGAACATCATCGCCAGGCTCTGAATAGGAACCAAAAGTCAGTGCTGTGATAAATGCAAATCATGTCGCTGGCAGCCCCCATCGCGCGAGCCGTCCAGCCCGGCACTTGAATCGATGGCAATCAAAGTGCGAGAGAGAAAGGTAGGGAGAAAGAACTCGGTACCCAAGCGCATTCGGCGTGTGTCTTGTATCGGCACAAAGCAAAGGCAATCCACAACCTTTGATATGCTTACCAAGATCGATTTCATCGTCCATGGTGGGTTCAAAGTGCTCATATGCCTTTGCCATGGCATCTCGATGGTGCACCATCCCGTTCTCGGTTCTGTTTGGACGACGGCGGAGGCAACAGAACGCACCGATAACAAGAGCGATCAGAAGCAGCGCTCCTCCACCAACAACGGAGGCAAACACGGGTGTGCTGAGCCCAAGGATCTTTGGCTGTCCGTCTGTCGAGACCGCGGCATTGCCTGTCTGTGTCGATGTGGGAACCGGGGCGACAGACTGGGTATTTCTGGTCCCGCCGGCGGTCGAGGTGCGCTTTTCAAGCACCGCCGAGCAGCAGGAATCGGTCGAGTTCGAGCAGTACGAAGTGGCTGTGGCCTGGTTGTCGAATCCTAGCGCAGATCAGATAGTTGAGAAGTTCGGTTCAATGACTGCACCATCGGGCGGGGATAGTACCAGGTGAAAGGTTGGACGTCACGCTGTCATGAATGTTTCTACCAACACCTGTGTGTTTAGAAGCTCACCACACAAAAACTTGTCGCTTGAGAGGGTTGAAACGCAGTTGGACTGATTGGAGTTGGCCTTGTCGGATATGAGCACTCCAAGATTGCTCAGCTCATTGGCGCGAGGATCCGGCCCCGCCGAGCTGTTCCAAGGGGGACATAGATTGAAGGCTGCCGCAAGGGTATTGGCATATATGTTCAACGCCGATACGCACACGTTGATCGAAGGAGGTCGCTGGATGTTTTCGGCACAGATTGAGGCGTTGTTTGGGTTGTTGGTAGCGACATCGATCCATAGAGCACATTGCTCGACGACACGATATCGGATCTGGCTCGTCGAGAACGAGGGGCATTGGAAAGTCGTGATGCCGTTGGTCTCAAAGGCCTGGCCAATGTTGGAGGCGATGGCGGTGTCAAAGTCGGAGATATTTGCAAAAGGAACATAGGCACCTGGGGATAGGCAAAGTGGAATTGGTCGGTGAGGTCCGACTTGCAAATTGGGTCTGCAGTCTGAGGGGGGGGTGTGCCAGAGCCTCGCTTCTGGGAATGAGGATCCATGGCCGTCTGTTCACCCCAAAGCACCCTGAACCGTACTGACCTGCGAAATCGCCACAGAATCTTGACTTTTTGAGATTGCTGCAGGCTTGGTTTGCAGCGTAACTGTAGTGGACCAGCTGGACCAACACAACAACCCAAACTCCAAGCAATTCCATCGGCGATCGACTTGGATGGAGAAGGGAATCGGTTGACGGAGGCCAGGAGCATCACCGAGCGGCCTCGCCAGGGAAGAGAGGGCAGGCCCATCCACGAGGGCGAGGGGTGGGCCACAGGGACAGCAGGGTCACGCCGCGGCAGGCGCCTTTCCTTTTTCCTGCGCACAAGTGCGCCCACATGAGGGTGGACAGGCAGCCCAGGCGCCAGCAGACGGGCTGGGTTGCGAAGGTTGCAAAGGCGGCATTGCTGCAAGGTGCACCCGAACGCATCCGCAACAGTGGGCGCATCATGCAGGGTGAGCCGATAGCTCGACGACAGAGCAGGTTCCATGTGGAATCCGAGTGACGGAACTGAGGATATCTGGATGAAATCGTCATAATCCGAAAATCGGCTAATTACTTCATGGCAAGATGGCCGAGTGGTCCAAGGCGCCACGTTCAGGTCGTGGTCTCTCCGGAGGCGAGGGTTCGAACCCCTCTCTTGTCACTTTTTTTTCGCGCTGGGGTCGCCAAACTGGAGAATCGATAACGCATGAACATGAAGACAGGCATCTGTGGTGCAGCATCCAAGTACCGCCAAGCGCACACAACGGAGCGGATTGGGACTCGGGTCCGTTTGGTTCTGTGGCATTTGCTCGATCTGTGTTGCGCATTGCAGCCACTTGGATCGAGCCGGTTCTGCCCGTCACACAGACGTGTCAATGCTTCGTTGACAGATTTCGCTGGCTGTCGCTCTGGGCAGGCCAATGCGCCTGGCCTTCAGCCTGTCAGCGTTGTCGTCCAGTCAGTGCTGCACGTCAGCGCTGCGTGTCAGTCGGGGCCGTTCGGCCATCGGCATTTCCAGTGTCCTTTCTCGCGCCGCTCGTGTCTGTCCCGGTCCAGGTTCCCGCTCTTCAGCTTCTGTCCCGCGCCTCGGCTTTGCTCCGCGCCCGCTTCGCTTCTGCCTCGTCTCTGTGGCACGCCTATCCAGTGGCTGCAGGCCACCATCCTCCATGGCGTTTGTTTTGTACCGCTGCATCACATTTCTCCAAGCCAGTCGGCCGATCCTCGGGTCGTCTGAGTCATTGTGTGGAATGGACCACTCGTCTGGGGCTAGCCACTGGTCACCCGCCGAGCACCCACTCGATACCCATTGGGTCCACTCGCCTCATACATGATGTAATCGATAGGGTAGAGTGATTTCATGCACACTGGTTCAGGCAGAGACTCAGTATTTGATGGCGGCTATGCGATCGAACGCTTCCGTTGCCGAGGCAGCTTCGCCAACAAGAACCCGGTCGATTGGATCGTCAGCGACCAGGGCATCGGCAGCCAGACCGTTTGAATCGATTGCAAGCCACTCAATGGCTATGAACTGGAGCTCCGTACTGCAGCGAGATAGTTTTTGGTTGAATATTCCATCCAAACGCAGCCGCAGATCGAAGGCCGTCAGTTCCAGTACCATCCTGAGCCTGAAAGGGTGTGGTGCTTTGAGGATGCATTGTCTTGGTATGGAGCGAGTCAGTGGGTTGGTCGTCCAGCTTGGGTTAACTGTTTGGGATGGCGTGTGGGCAAAATACGACTGGATGGGCTTGCGAGATCGCTTTGTCCTTGGATTGAAACTTGGCCAGCCGACCCACGACCGTATCGCTCTCGAATATTCAACCGTTTCCAAATAAGCCAATGGGCCGAATACACCATGACAACGACAGATGAGAGTATTTTGGGATGTAGATTGTCTGGGCGCATCGATATCCAAGTTGGGGCAGCGGGGTGCATCGACGGCTGTTCGCCGTGAAGTCCATATGCCATGATCGTCTCCTGTTTCGATCTGCATTTTGCTCGCTGTCGGCTTTGCTCATATTTTTAGCGAGCCCATCCAAACAATTGTCAGCCGATCAATATTGGCCCATGGGTTTAATAGCACAACGACCAACAGTCTTGTCACCACATCGACCTTCCGACTCCTCCACACAATGGTGCGCAACTGATCTCCATAGATCCGTGCTCTCGCTCCTTGGCTGATTCACATTGACCCGCACCCGCACATCCGCCGATATCTATTAATCAACGTAGTTATTCGTGACCATCATTCGCCATCAACACGCCCATTCACCCACTCATCTACACGCCCACACGCTGACTCATCCCGACGATTACAATACTCGTCCTCTGGGTGCCGTGTTGGCTGCTCGTTCGTGCAGATGTGAGTCTTGCCGTTCACTCGCTGTATTTTCCACTCTCCCTGTTTGTACTCACCCGGCGAGGCCCCATCCAACAAGCAACCCTGCACAGCATATATCTGACCCCCGCCTTGACGACAACCACAACGCCAAGGAGCATGCAGATCCTCAAAGCCATGGTCCTTGTGATGGTCTCTGCTTGCTGAACCACTCCATGGATCATCAACATCTATCCATCTGGTCTGGGGTCGGGGGTATCCCGCCTCCACGCCTAAGCACGGAGCGATGATACCCAGCGAGAACTGCGGCAGTCATCTCGAGACTCTTGCATCCTGCGGGGCTCTTTATCAACCTTGAAGCAGAGAACAGCTCATGCGACTAGATCAATTCCAAGATGAGTTTGGACAACGGCAAATTTCCACAAGGAGGTCGCTGCGGCTGCCGCAGCCATTGCGGACACATGCCTCCCATCGCCTGTCTGCACCGCCAAAATGCTGTCAGGGCCCATCCGCCAGCTCCACTGAGCTTAGCCTGTACTGAACAAGACTGAGGACCATTGTCTCACTTGCTGGTTGCCCCGTCCGGCTGCCCTTGCTGGCTTGCAGCGGCGCCAACAGCGTCCCGCTCCTGCGCCACACCGACACTGGTGCGCTATTCCGCCAGCTCCACCAGCACGAGCTCACAGTCCGATACGCATTGGTTGGTCAGCGGATCAGACGCAAGGGGTTGCGCGCTTCAATCTCTCCCTGCGCTGTTATCCAAACCCCTCGTGCTTCCGGTGATCCCCGAAGCCGCAGCCAGCATGGCAGGGCTGCTCCATCGGCCATAGCTATCGACCGCTGCACAGCCTAATCCGACCAAGTCTGCACTGAGTCAACCACTGCGGTGTAGCATCTATGAAGTGGTAATAAAGACCTTTGGGATAAGTCAACGCAGACACTCGAACAAATCGCACCGAGGCGACGACGGCACGCCCTTAGCATTCTCTGTCGACCGCACCTCCTACGACCATGTCAGCAACTCAGATGGCCCGCTGGCTTTTGGCGCCATCGCTGATTCATAATATGAATACACGAGAGCCACTGTATCCTCTTTAATGCAGCCAGTCGACTCGGCGGTGTCCATGACGCACAACCCAGATCCGCTCAACCCATGACACAATCAGCATGGCGCTGTGTGAATCCATGGCGGGCTGCAGGCCGCAGGCTCCGACCCAATAGGGGTTCTCTGCGTATGAATCATTCCCAAGCCGTCGCTTGAGCTGCCTTTGCCACTGCTTCTCCCCATATATACACAATGGAGCTGCCAGCATGACCTGACTATGCTTCATTCGGAGGCCCTTCTGACGATCTCTGATCCTGCGCTCGATCCCTCTGTGCCTTCCACTCTGGCGTCCACTTGTAAATCACTTCATCCAGACAAAATGGTCGTAATTGCTGCTGTTCTACCTCACTGGCCGGCACCGCATTCTTCGCTATCTCTCGGGAGGCTGATGATGCGAGCACATCGACCACATGCCGTCTCCCAGCCGGGTTCTGACGCCATCTGCTGACCCCAATCTGCTCCGCTCGATCCGGCAAATCCCGCCTACTCCGCCTTATCGATGGAGTCACAACAGCCCGCCTTCCTCGCTCTTTCGCTACCCTCAGGGACTGGCGCCGCCGCCAGCTGCGTCGCCGTCGGGAGTTTCGGGGCCGCCTGCCTGCTTGCCGGGGACTACAAAAGCGCCAGCAGCTTGCCGCCTTCTGTCTGCTCCATCGGCTCTCGCCCTCATCTACCTATTGATAGAGCTCGAATACCGCCGATATGGATTCCTCGGGGAGAAGCACACGACTCCTCGAGATCGCCCTGATCATCGTTCTTGTCCTCAACTTTTTCGAGCACGCGTGGATCTTTCGAGATGTAAGTGCCGACAGAGCGTGGGTGCTGGTGATGCAAGTGCTGTCTGGCATGTTGCATGGAAACAGGCCAGGGTCGCGATGTGATTGAGTGTCCCACATGCGACTACTTGAGTCGTTGACAGACCCAAGTCAACTGCGCTGGCGCTCCTATGTTTGTGGGTTGGAGTCGGCTCTACATCTGCGGTGGCACTTGGGGCGGCACTTTGCTGCTTCTGGGTCAATCTCTGACTGCCCGCTAACAACCCCTGGCTCTTCCACCCTCCTGTTGCCGATGGCGTTGTTCTTTCTTCTTCCGTCGTCAACTCTGTCGATTCGACTCAAGTCCGGCCGCAATGAGCTCTCGTTTGCCTTGCCCAACGACCTGGTGAGTGACGTGTGTCTGTTAGTGCATCCCCGACATCAGAACATGGTCTCTAATGGTGATTGCCGCTCTGTAGTTGGGACTGCAGTGCAACTCGAGTGTGCTGAAGAATGAGTCGTCCTCGATTGGAATGGATCAAGGATCCGCCTCCATCGTGCATACCAGCTATATTGTCGTATCCAGAAAGGTGAGTTGTGGGGACGAAAGGTACTGTCATGTCTTGAAGAGCATGGTGGATCACAGTCCCGGGCGTGACGGGTGCCAACCCGGTGGCGATGGAGTCGTGTGAATGGGTATCTGCATGATTGCCTGGTGAGGGGGGGGGAAGATGGAGAATCGACAGCCCAGGGCGGATGTGGTTGAGTCACAGCGGCCTCCAGATCAAAGTCGAGGCAAGTCACAGACTGACTCGGAGACACGACCGAGGCACGGCTCTTTCTTTGGTGACTCAGCGACGATGTTGCTTCTGCACTTCTCCAGACTGTGGAAACATACATACACTCTCAAAACCGGCTCCAGAACGAAGTTGACCAACTCAGAAAGGTGGGAGTTTGTCATCAAGCAGACCAAGAGGGATACGACTATGCAGTCTGAGCCGAAGCTCGGTAATGCGGCGGGGTTGGACGGCAATCAATGGAAGGCAGAAAGAATCTGACGATGGTCGCCTGTGGTTTGGTGTTTTAGGAGCTCTCGTTCAAAGACGCCAAGATCAAGCTCAGCACTGACAAGGCCTCCAGGGTCCTTGATCTGGTGAGTCGATATCGCCTGATCCTGTCTGCTTCTTCCGCTTTGGTCTGGCTACACCTTCCTTCCAAGACCTCACGCCTCATCCGTCGTTCCATATGTCCATCCATCTTACATGGTTCTCGTTTCCATCCCAATAGTATCTCAGTCAGGTGAATTCCAGCACACGTCTTCTTGGAATCTTGCTTGTGCGAGGAGGTCATCCGCGGAACAGCGTCATGAACATGTATCCTGATCCATCACCGACACAGACCAAGGCTCTCCAGACGTTTTCCAACACCCAAGTGCAGCTGATGCAGGTGAGTGATGCGTCTCTTTCAAGCAGCCTGGCCATCGGTGATATCCTTCTGACTCGGCATCATTATTCAGGCCTTTGGAAACAACACTGAGCCCGCTACCCGTCAGCAGCGTGCGCGTGGCTGGCGCTTTGGTGATGTCGTGATGGTGAGATGAGCAGTACTGATGACAGACAAACCGGAACTTTGGAAAGCGAGGGCGATAAGGCAGTTGTAGTGGCAGTAGCAATGCGATTGAGCATTTTTCATTCATTTGTATCGCAAAGACTTCGGACGTAGCTTGAGTGTCAATGAGTCTGTCTCGGAGCGGCGGAGGATGCGCTGAGAACGGATATCTGACGCCAATGCCACCCCTATTGACTCACTTTCCCTGTCCTTTGCCCTTCCCCTTGCTTCTTCGCTCCGCTGGTGTACTTCAGGTGGTATGCATCTCGCAAATCCCGTTCTTCGGCCTGCTCATGACCACCAAGTCTCGAGGAAGCTCTTGCTCGATCCCCGCCAAGAAGCCGCCCTGTGCTAAGCCCAAGCGGTCTGAGGTAAGGATGTGTGTGTGTGCATCCCGACAGTTCATGTAGTTTTGGATATGGAGCCACACCGACCCACAGCTGAGCAATGCTGGTTGATAGACCTCCATCGTGAGCCGCTGGCTTGTGTGTGCCTCAGAGCGGCCTTGGCTGCGCCACTTACATTTCGTTCAACCCGGTTGCATCCGCTGTCCCTTGGCCGGCAGTTCGAACAGCTGTTCAAGGAGGCTCTCGATCGAGCCACGTATCGAACAGGTGGAGGTACTCAGGCTTCTTCCAGCAAACACGGCTGCCATTCACCAGCGGATCCAGCTCAGACTCAACCAGGCAGCACTTCAACCCAACCAGAACAGGAGCATGCCCAAGCGAGCAGCGACGGCCCAAGCCAGACCGACCCGGGCCATTCCGATGACAAGGATGCTCAAGATGAAGAATTTTCTATAATTGATCGGTGCCCCAACATCCAACGGTCCCGGGAACATCATCGTGGCACTTCAAGCGATGGCAATGGCTCCACAACAAGCTCTGCCGACACCAACACCAACGCCGACACGAGCGGCGCTCGCTTTATCCGACGGTGTTTGGAGCTCGTTAACAAGGCCATACAGCTCGATGACTCTGACGACGCTGAAGAGTACGCCACAGACATCCGTAACTTGGCTAGCGACTTTATTGCTGCTGAAACAGATCCAATCATAATCAGCAGTGGATACTACTACATGGCGATGAGCCACATGTTGGTGAGTGCTGACGTTTACAAGTAAACAGCGCTGTTGTATTGCCGATACCGTTTTTGGCTCGCTGTCACTGCCGAATTTTCCGCTCTCATCGATCGCAAGTTGAGAGCTGTGATGCGTATTGACAGCTCGTCACTAATCTTGCTGCGAGTCCCTCGACTCGGATGTCAGCTCGGCTTGTCGCTGAGCTGGACCACTACTGACAGCCTTCCATTGTGGTCCGTGTGCTTCTTCAGATGCGAGAGCTTGCCTTGGTGATTGATAACTGCTGCAAAGCGCTTCAGCTGATCGAAGCAGCCGGCAAGATGCCGAAAACACCCGAAGACATCGAGAGCGAAGGCTTCCTTGTGCGGCCTTACGAGATTCTGAAGCTGAAGTTCAAGGCCAATTCAGAACTCGGCCTGTCTGAAGAAGCAACCGCGTGCCTGGAGCACATCGATTCGATCTATCCCGAGAGCCGCACTGGTGAGACATGCAGCAGCATTTGCAGGAATATCCGGCGAGTGGTCCGGTCATGTTCAGGCTGCGGTACTCATGACACAAGCATGTGTGCAGCTCGGTGTAGCTTCGACTGGCCCTCTGGCCCTGATGCCGCCGCTTTGTTCTAACAGAGCCCACTCTTCCCGCTATGCAGACCTGTCCTTCTTGATGCTCAAAGCCGACACCCTGGTCAACCTGGACCGGTTCGAACAGGCAGTCGAGGCAATCGAGGCTCTCGAGAGGCTCTCGGACAAACCTCCCACCGAAGCGCTGGAGCTCAAGGCCGAGAGTCTCCTTCACCTGGGGCCACGGTACCTCGAGGCAACGGTCAATACCTACAAGATCCTGGCCGAGAGGGAGCCAAATGGTGCGCATAGTCTCCATGCAGCCGTCCGATCGGCGGCTGATTATCTTGGCAGATTCATTGCCGTGAACGTGGACTCATCCACTCTGCTCCATCCAGTGCATTCGAAGCATTTCAAAAACTTCAATCTCACGTTCCGCGCCCTGATCAAGGCCAAGAAAATGCTTGAGCTCGAGAACGTGGATATCCTGCAGAGCAACCTGGACGAATCTTTGAAGCTGATCACGACGCGCTACCGCAAAATCAGTCTCAAGTGCCATCCAGGTGTGTAAGCGTATACCACAGCCCGGGCCAAGGACACGCAGCGTGTGTCAAGTGCCGACTGCAGTCGCGCTGGGTCGGCCTCATGAAACTGATTCGGACACTCGATTCTGATTGAATCACAGACAAGAATACCGAGGACAAAGAGCTGCATACAGCCCGCTTCCGAGCCGTCAACGACTCGTACGAGTACCTCAAGAAGATCATCCAGGATCAGGTCAAGTGTGACCGGAAGCTGGCGTCCATGGCAAGCCGCCAAGGACACTAAAGGGCCGTCAGCACGGACCCGAGGAGCCAGACCTGGATTGTGCCTTCAACAGCACCGCCCCAGGACGGCCGCATTATGCTAGACCACGGTCCAGCACTTTCGTTCCCGGCATTTTTCTTTAGCCACTACCTTTAATGTGCCTTGCAACTTCTTAATCAGTTCCTTCGCAAAACATTGTGCAGTTTTCTTCATTCGTTCCTTTCATGCTACACCGTGCTTCTTTCTCGATACGTGACCTTTGCACAACACCACGCCACTTTTTCGATTGGCTTTGTGCACAACCATCGCTACTTCTTCGATCGACTCACTTTCACAACACCATGCAACCAATGGACGACGCCCCAAGCGGCGAATCAAGATGAGCGCTACAACAATGCGCCGCTCAACTAGCTGTAAAGCTGTAAATCAAACGTTTCAAGATGCCAAATCAAAGGTTTGCTCTAGAAATGCATCGCTGGCTGTGATCTGCTCGATCGAGCCGCGTTCGAAGCAAAGCTACCAGTCCGCGATACTAACCATATACTCTGCACAGATGACTTGTCCACGAGGACGGTCCGCAGTACACGTCAACAATGCAGGTTGCCTGTACCAGGCGCATATGCGCCCGCTAATCCGATAACTGTTTGGTAAGACCGGGGCTGCAACCGGGCTGCTGTTGAGGATCTATGCGACTAGTGGTGCGCCGTGGACTGTGATTCATGAATGACCCGACTAACTCTGTGACTCTTCACTCTTGCCCATCCTTGCCTCGGTCTGCGCCGTAACACCCAGGTCAAACTTGATGCTCGTGCTACTCACCTCATTTGAAGAAGCAATGCCGTCGACGCTGTGCACACAAGTCACAGGCGTCCCTTGGGAGCTTCGGAGGAAGCTTCCAGGGGGTGCTTGGATGCGTGGCCAGTTTTGACTGATAGATGGAGGAGTCTGTTGACGAGAAGGACTCGAGTGGACACATCCCAGCCAGGTGTGGGGGCACCTGCTGGGCTGTGTTCTGGTTTCCCTTCCGCATCGGCTTCTCCCCAGGCCTGCTTTCGACAAATGATGTTGCGCCGGCTCTCCATCTTGACTGGTGGGTGCCACGGCATCCCCTTCCATGATATGCTCGCTTTTGCTTCTTTGAATGTGCTCGATCTTGCTTCTTTGAATGTGCTCGATCTTTGCTCTTTAAAATATGCCTGTTTGCCTCTCCGAGCGGCCATGGTCATATTTCTTGAATATATCTACATCATATCTAATCTGGATGGTCTCAATCTGTGATGGCTGTTTGGACGGCGAAATGCAGTTCTGTCGACCACGGACCTTGACTCATCGATGCACTCACAGCGAGAGCCATCCTCTGGCCATCCAGTCGACCCTATCTTTGTGCTGTGTCCTTCGTTCTCATCGCGGGTGTGCGTTCTTGTGCTGGCCAGAAGCAGCTCTGTCTGCGGCAATTCGCTGGTGATCTGTGTGTCCAGTCGTCTCAGAA
The DNA here is from genome assembly GCF_025602895.1 of Polychytrium aggregatum. NCBI lineage: Eukaryota > Fungi > Chytridiomycota > Chytridiomycetes > Polychytriales > Polychytrium > Polychytrium aggregatum. Next base: position 5,314 of record NW_026516319.1, on the reverse strand, counting down.
GCTAGGTCTTGGTGGGCACAGGTCCTCACGGAAACGGCCAGTTTGGCGACAATTGAGCAGGCCGTGATTCAGCTACGGTCCGTTTGCACAACGAAACAAAGGAGGGGGTGCTCGATTGCGGTTGTCTCCGATGCTCTCCCGGCACGTTTACAATGGGTTGTGCCAGTTGCTTGACCGAGGTACCTGGAGTGCCAAAGTGTGTCCTTTCAGAGGGTGCAGAATGACAAGTCTGATATATTCCGATCAGACTCCAAAAAGGATGCCCAGTCTCTCGAGACAAAATCGGGATGCGCTCCAACTTCCGATGTATATCAATACAAGAGAAGCACTTGAGCTACTGACAAATGTCGCCAAATTACTCCAGGCCTCAATCAACAATCCATTGATTCTTGAAGCCCTTTTCCGAGAGAAGTCCGACGGTAAAGTCCCAGAGTTTGGTTGCGAGTTCACCGTCAGTGGCATAGTTCGATGGTGTCGCTAAAATGGCTGTTGGAATAAAATACTGTCCCCGATAGTTTTCTTTTTCGATTTCGGGCGATGTCGCAACGTAAACCTGGGGGGGGGGTGAATGGAACAATAACATACCAGAGTGAATATATGGGTGCAAGTTGATGTCGAAGATGTACCATTGACTTTGTACGAACCTGAGTGAGAGCGCCGAACTCCGGCTTAACAGCCAACAAAGTCTTGAAGGCGCTCACAATAATGGGGGGCATATATTGGGCTCCGTGCGCCAAGTTGGTGTCGACAGCACCAGGATGGACGGCATTGACATAGCTACGATAGTAAATCAAGCTCCTCATTAGTTCCTGACACCGTTTTGTCGAGACTGAAGCCATACCGAGGCTCAATATCCTAGCATTGCTCCAACTAATTGCGCACCAAGGCAGGCGATAGCGGAGTTTACGCACATGTTATGAATGCCAGCAGCTTCAAGACGCTTCTGAAGCTCCTTGGTGAAGAGAATGTTGGCAAGTTTAGACTGGCCGTAGTTTTGCCAAGGGCTGTAGAGTTGAGGGTTGTTGTAATCGTCAAAGTCGATGCCGTTCTTGCGCGTTAGCTGATGAGCAAGGGACGAAAGATTGACGATACGAGCTGGCCTGTCCTTCGGAAAGGCTGGAAGCAGATTGAGAGTCAAGAGGAAATGGCCAAAATGGTTGGAGGCAAGTTGCATTTCGATCCCATCCACTGATAGCTGAAATTCAGTCTTGGCCATAATTCCTTTAAGCATAGAAGGCGAAAAGTTATGGATATGTGAGTAACAGTGAAGAAAGCTCGTGTGTCCACATGACAACCCCCTCCCAACTCTGTTAAAATATGCCCGGTAGGGATCCGGTCGACGAGCTGCCAGAAATAGTCGCAGGGACAGAGAAATATCAGGCCTACCAGCATTATTGATGAGGATATCGAGCTCAAGATGCCGCCCCAGAAATTCGGATGAAAACTTTTGGACAGAAGCCAGGGAGGCAAGGTCGAGCTCGGCGAACTCGACGTTCTGGTTGCTTGTTACAGCCTTGATTTCGTCCACCACTGGGAGGGCACGCTCCTTTGACCGACAAGCGAGGATCCTGAGAGAGTCGCCGCATTAGAGTTCCAAGCATTCCAGTCAAGCCACGGATAAAGACAGAGAGCGCCGGCGAGAGCCCAGTTGGCAAATGCGCGATGAGGACACTAACACATGAGCTCCTTTGCGTGCAATCTCCAAGGCGGAAACGCGTCCGAGACCAGAGTTGGCTCCGGTGATGATGACGGTTTTGCCATTGAGTGGCGGGATCTCGTCAAATGAAAACTTGGGCTTTCCGAAAAATACCATGGTGAGCAAGAAATAGGGAAGACGAAGGCTGAGCTCGAGGAACGGAAATATAAGGGCGGGAAGGCCAGCATCGCATTTCAAATCGCCTGGGTTTTGCCGGATTTCCACAAGCCACGCCCCTTGAAAATGACGATCCGGAAGCGCGGTGAAATGCCCCACAGCATCCCAACGCTTGAGAAAACCGACGATCCTTGGAAATGAGAGCACTTTATTCGCCAGGGCAATGGGAGGACAATGAGGTTGAGGTTGGATTACAATTTGGGCGTGGATGAGGCACCAGCCATCGGCGGTGGACTTTGGTCAAGGAGCCGCCTCTCCGACTCAAGTCGGTGTCGATAAGTGTCAGAAAAATATCCGCGAATAGCATGGGGAATGCTCGATCCGAGACCATAAGCGAAAAGACCACCTAAAAAGAGGAGCACTGCCAACTTGGATACGGAGACACTGGTATCTCGAAGAGACTGCAGAGGCCTCGAAATCGCAGTGGATATTCCGAGATTGCGGGGAAACCAGGAACGCAAGCCCACTGCTTTTGCCGATACAGTCGACATTTCTTTGGCTTCCGAGGAGGAGGATGTAGGATGAAAAGAAAAAGGGAACCAAGCAATGAGAAGCCAGCTCGACACAGAAAAAAAAATTCGGTCGGGGAGCAGATATTGGCGAGGCTGGGCGTCAGAGTTGCATCGAGCAGCGGTCGGGGTAAAGTATCACGAGCAGCGACCGCATTGAACCAGACGTACCTGGGTGCTTCGCCATAGGCCTGTGGTGATCTACGGTCTCTTGTTGCTTCAGGGCCGAAGCCGCTTCAAGTGAGCTGTTTGGCGATGCTTGGGGTGGGTCCCTTCGCCAACGGGGCACGGGCAAGTCGCCCAGCGACTTTCGCTGGCCGATGCCAGGATACCACTGACGAACCGGCTTGAATCGAGGGAGTTTTGAGCGGACTCGGGCCCACTCTGGTCGCAAGTGATTTCCGAAAATATCCGGGAGCCTCGATAGGGACGCCAGGGAAGCCGGAGCTGCCGAGGCGAGAGCGCCGCGGATCGGTCCACCAGCAGGAAAAGCAGTCTTCCAGTTTTTGAACCGAGCCAAGATTCGGTTTTTAAGGTCCATCTTGAGGTGAAAAATCGACGCAGCAGCCGAATTTCAGAGTTGTAAGGATGCAGGGATGTAAGGACGCAATGACAGAGCCAAGGTTTGTCGAGAAGATGAGGTTGGGCAAAGAGAGGCAGACGTGGCCGAGCCATGGCCAATAGTGGCCGTTGATGGCGCGGCTTGGTATTCATGGGGCAGGCTCGCTACCGAGGACCTTACCCCTTCCCAATAGAAATAGAAAAATATATAAGAGTGTCGAAAAAAAAAAGAATTGGTGTGAACATAATTTTATTTTCGAGTGAACCGATTGAAAGTTTCTTCAATCAATATCGATACCGGACATAGCAGTGCCATTACCGTGAGTACTTCATATGCTGCTTTCAACCGACAACTGAGCAACCGACCACAACAGAAGACGCACTGTTATACACATGCCGTGGGTTTCACCAAAGACGATCGGTGCGTCTTGAGTAATAAGTGATATGCAGATCCCATAAAAGTCAGCAGCATAATGGGGTGGCATAATACGAAAGGTGAGGTGACGTAATACGAAAGGTGAGATAGCATTCACTAACTCAACTCCATCATCACGCCGTCGTCAAGTGAATTGCATTGACAGTAGCGAGAATATGGTCAATACTTGCAACTTTATTCGGTTTATAGAGCCACGGTGCTTTGATAGTTCATTTGTTGGCACGCTGAAGGGCTGCTCGCCACCAGATAGTCAACCAAAAATATCGTGGTGCTCATACAACCACAACTCCGGACAAACTTGAATTTCAATCGAGAAGTATCTAAAGCGAAGCAAGCTATGGACAATCTACGGTCTTGTGGATTTATGTATTGCTAGCCACTGTTCCTGGAAGATCTAGATTCTAGAGAAGCCCATCTGAGATGACTATTTGGTGTCTCATATCTGATCATATTGACATGTAATTCACTATCGCATCAATTGGCTTGTGTCTTCAAGTAAAGAAGAGCAAATTTGGTGCAAGAGCCGGCTGGCCGCGTATGTAAGGCTCCCATGAATCTCTACCATTTCTTCAAACGATTTCCGAATCCTTCGAGCTATCGCCAAAAAAATAGGCCCAGGATCCCGCAATTGAAAGCCCAAAGGAGAGGGAACTCACGTCTGAAGACAGTCCGCCTATCCTGACTATCCTGGATGACAATGATAAACGGGTAACCGGGTGAAGGTAAGAGATGCATATGGCGAAGCGATAGCCTCTGACCTAAATAGTTTAGAACACAGTCGACCAAGATAATAAAACAGAAGATCATAGATATGGAGAGGCACCATGGAAATGGAAATGAAAAGGAATGTCAAGTCTGAGCGGCAGGGCTGAATAAATGAGGTTCAAAGAAAAAGAAAACGCTCCTAGGTGGGCTCGAACCACCAACCTTCCGGTTAACAGCCGAACGCGCTAGCCAATTGCGCCATAGGAGCCAATCGCCCAACGTGGGGGTCGAACCCACAACCTTGAGATTAAGAGTCTCACGCTCTACCGATTGAGCTAGCCGGGCAGTGAAAGTGGAGAATCGGGGTATCGATCCCCGTGCCTCTCGCATGCTAAGCGAGCGCTCTACCATCTGAGCTAATTCCCCAGGTTTGCCCCGATCTCGTTATCGAGTGTTCCGCGGACGCACCTTTTGAATTACTACCCTCCCATTGCCTACCAACCTAACCAACCCGGTACCAACCATGCCCCCCGACGACTCGCCTGCCCCCGAAATGGCCGTAGACGTCCATGACAGTGTCCCTGGACCCTCCAGAGCACCCCCTGAGGCCCAAGCTCAGCCCGAAACAATCGATCTCACGGATCAGCCCACGCCCAAGAAACGCAGAGGCGATGGCCAAGAAGTCTCCCAGCCCATAGTCCCCAGTGGCCAGAAGCCGATCGAAACAACGATCGAGGAGCTCTACGGAGACTCCGAAATGTACCCCAACCCTCCCGATGTCGAGGCCGAGAAGAACTGGGCCATCGAAATTGCAGCCAAGTGTTATGAACGCGTACCATGATTGGCGTTGTGGCGCAGCGCATTGTCATGGCACTCATGAGCATCCGGGACTGGCGACGGTCTAGAACCTTCCTGCACCCATGCATTAGATTAGTTCATTCATTTACTTTATTTGATCACAGAGTGGCTTATCCTGTGGCTGAGCTCGATGACATGATAGATTAGATGGTCGAGGTATAAATAGAGGAGCTCAGGGGCCAGAAGGAAATCACACCCAGTGAATTATCTTATCACCTTTCTGAATATAAGATCATCACTCTCTCGTACCTTGCCCTTGCTCCCTGCCCCTGCTCCTTGTTCTTGCCCTCGTTCCGATTCCCACGCCTTGTCTGCACCGTCAAGAACCCACTCGGTCTGCTGGCACCTGTTTCCCACGCCTCGTTCCTGACA